>NC_090869.1:23967303-23982303 GCF_036669935.1 Montipora foliosa | reverse complement strand
CGCAACGGAAAAAATGGACTACCTCTGGAGGTTCCTGGAACCAATCGAATTGCTAGGGTCAAAATCTGACTTTGGGAATATGAAACGGCATCCCATTGGACCGGCCTTCTCAAAGAACTCGACTGCCTGTACCAGAGGTTTTTCTCGCCGCTTCGCGACTCGCTATTCTGTTGCTCTAGAAGAGAAAAAACCTCTGGCATCCAGGGTAGTCCTAGAAGAAATGGTATTTCCATTTCCCTCTGCTGTTGCGTAACAATGCTGTAATTCTCGGTGTTCTCGTTGGGTCGAAAAAAGAGCCTACAGAACCTTTGAGAGGTTTTGAGCACGGGCTCAAAAGTCATGAGTGATTTAATTTTATTACCGATTTTCGTAGAGCAGAGAAGAATTTACAATGCGAAAAGACTATGGGACCCTATGGGGTCTCCACGAAAAACCCTCCAAACACTTAACAGTATTTTCTCCAGAAACAGTAAACATTGAAAAAACACTAAAAATTATGGTCATTTGGACTTCTATTGATGAGGACGAACATGGTTTCTTTGTGATATTCTACACAGACAACACAACTGTGTGTTCCAGCCGGCGGACTGCCTTGCTCGATCTTTTCGTTGAAACCTCTTCTGCACTGAGGAGGCGGTTCTGTTTGCCTAGGAGAGCTTGACAATTTTGATTACGATTAAACCTGAAGTGGATTATACGGCATGAAATTCAAGTGAAACAAAAATGTCATTCAGTTTGAGCAATAATAAAGGCCATAATTACGGTAAGCTGTCTTACTTTTAGCAGTCAGCACTCCTTGCCTCTTTCGTATGTTTTCCTTAGAAATTTGGTCAGCATTTGTTCATTTCAAATAAATCGATCTAGGATTGCCGTTCTCTGGACGCTGATGACACGGAAACCTGACGAGTGTAATCTGAATCACGACAACTTTTGCTTTCTACTCTAGGAATCTGGCTTAAACTTTTACGTCAGTCTCCTAGCGAAGTAAACAAAAATAAGAACAATCGCGGTTTTAGTTTCGACGATCACTTGAGTAAAAATACCCTTCAGGGTTCAGTCGTTCAAGAGCTGATTAACACTAATACGATGAATCCGCGATTAAATATCAACTAAATTTAATTCAAAAATTCAGTTCGTAAACATCTGTCCTTCAGCTCGCCCTCCCATGTTAGCGCAACCTGGCTTGGGAGCTACAAGTAGGAACTGAACCAGAGATCACTCAGGTCCACTCAGAACAACAACAATGTGTGGTCAGATCGGAACTGACACCTGAGAAACCACTAGGGCACGCTGTCTGAAACTCAAAGGTATCGACTTACTTGTCATGCAGCCTACATGTTACAAGTCGAGTTGTGATTTAGAGTCACATTGGACAAATGACAAACGGTGTTGGCAGGTTACATGAGCTGTTCGACGCTTTTTACTCTTCTCTTAAAAGTTGCATCAGGTCCACAAAGGATTAAGGAATTTCATTGATTTTTAGCACTGAGGGAAATTCTAGCCGAAGTATGTTCATTTTAATCTCTGTTTTCAATCTGTTGAGATCGAACAAGCAAGTGCTGGCGAGGGGGCCAATTCAGTGAAGACACAGACAGTTCCACCTGGTCCTCTGTGACATACGCTATAATCTTTGTTTACCTTTTTGCCTCATTAGAGTATGTTTATCGTTTTCTTAGCGGTCAGCCAAGAATATTGACCAATATTGGCTAACTGCTTTCATTATGAAAATGCATTGCATAATGAGTCATCTCTGAAACACTGAACGCGATATACCAGATAACCTCTGAGCAATAACGCTTTGAAAATTATTTACAAATAGTGCATGGTATCATTATCGCTTTTGCCACCCAATAATTGATCAGTTTTTGATGGCTAATAACTGCCTCGTGCTCAAAGCTAAAGGGCTTAAAATCGGATATTTAACTACGTTGAACAAGTTCTTTTACCTTTTGAAGTCAATTTCTAAATAGCATGATGTATTCTGTGAGCAATGTCGTCAGTTGGAAACATAATTTACTGAACAATAACGCCTGCAAAGATTGCATTATTCTCGGGTTTTACATGACGTCACGGGCGCCATGTTGGTGTCCCCAAACAAAGAAACAGCGGCCATGTTGATGTCCCGACCCAATCCTCCGGGAATTAAACTCTATTGTTATGCAAAGCTTTTCGATTCTTTTGTTTTCGTCGAAAGACACGGCTGCATGTTGATCACGGGCAGTGAATTTGCCTTCTAACCTCTTAGGCCAGGTCCAGACGTATCCGGATATTTTTGAATCCGCGTTTTTTTCTTTTTTCGGATTCGCCTTCCGTCCACACGTATCCGGCGAATTCGCTCGCGAATGCGGAACTTTTTGACTTTTTGAATACGCTCCCCAGAGTGGATATTTTTGAATGCGCTAGGAATCAGGAACCTTGTGGACGCTACATCCGGAATTTTTTTAATCCGGATGACGTAACAAGATCGAGCCCAGATGGCGTTTGGACGGGCAAATTCGATTTGAATACGCTACGTGTGGATGGGAATGTGTTTTAATCCCGGAAACTGAAAAAGTTGCGGATTCAAAATATCCATATACGTGTAGACGGAGCCTTATTCGGCATATGTCTTGCACGACGAAGCAATGCTGGCCAACAACTCATTCCTATGATCTCTGCAGTTCCTTTCACTGTCTCTTGATACTTTTCTATTTAATATGTTATTGTTTGGGGGCGGTTTCGCCATACGGCAAAACCACCGATCTGGAGAAATTTAAAAGTCAATAACCAACAGTTATGCTTGACGGAGGGACACTTTTAGCATAAATAACAAGAAGACATTATCTTCATTATGGGAGCCCGTTATATGAATTCTGTCAACAGGGAGGTAATATCCTTAGTTTTCAAGATAAACACTTTTCTTCAATATTTATGTTTCAAAGGAGCGCAGTCTTTCAGAATAAGGTGGAAATTATGCGACAAACACAAAAATCAAAAACCTGATTCTTACGCATGCGCGCACAAAGAATTTGATGAATACGTTATGCGTGTTGATGCTACCTGCACAATATGGCATGACGCTCTGTTATGGTGTAACAAAAGTAAATATTATTTGAAAAATGGAAGTAAAGGTCAAGGTCATGTTCATTCGTATGCAACGGTACACTTTTTTGAGTACTCACTGATATGCATATCTTGGCATTCAGTAAAAAAAGCTAAAATGCTCTCGATAATAGGACGTGCGTAATGTTCCTCTTACTTTCTCAAACAAAAAAATCATGATGCTTGCAGCTGTCCTCGAACGTTGCAGCGTTTCAATATTGTAGATTACGTAAACATGTCTGAACGCGCATGCGTGATTTGTGGAAACGATTGGGGTTGGGGATTATAGTTCCATTAAACAATTCTTCAAGGAACCTCTTCAATAGATATTTGGCCTTAATCGATTTAAAGTAAACAAGAAGTTTCTTGATCAAACTAGCCCAAAAGTGAATGGTAAAACCTTGCGATAAGATCCCACATTGATAGTATGATTGATTAATTGAAATAAAGCCATAGTTCCTTTTAATGTTAGCTTTGCGCAGTGGCATTACTGTAGCCTGTGAGGTTCATCCGAGGCGCGGTTATTGCTGATTGAAAACTTTTCCCAATACCCCGCAAGACGCCTTGAAATATAGGCGGCTTTGCAATTTTTGACGGCCCATACGTGGGCCCTACTTAAACTCAACAGCAGAGACGCGTTAGTCGTTATTCATGACTATTCCAGTTCCTCCTGGCTGAAACAGAGCATGAGATAATAAGTCTTTGCTTTCCTTTCCTTAACTAGCGAAGTGAGTGCTAGCCATTAGTGTTCACTCCCTTTAGCGGTAATAATTCAAAAAGAGCACGTGATGAGCTAATCTGTTTCTTCAATAATTTAGTCCCTTGGCATAACTTTGCATGACAAGGTTCTTAGATATCATTTGACCTCTTGACCACCAGCTGCGTTAAGTACGAGACACGAACCTTTCGATACAGCATATAAGCAAAATGGCGACTTGGCACTATTATGAACCGCATTTCATAATACGGCAAGTTGGATAAAGAGTTTTATTTTCCTTGCGTCAGCAAAGTAATAAGTTTCAGCTCTTCAGGGACTGACTGATTATCTGCGGCTTCAATGGCGAATACCAAATCATAAATAAATAACAAAATCGTAATTTCTTGCATTGATGGAAGCACATAGCAGCTGCTAGAAAAAAACACCCCACTACCGTGTCAATTTATCAATGTGTCTTGGGGGCACATCTTTCGCTGATTACCACGTACACCACAGAGTTTTACACATAAAATTAAAGAAACCATAAGGATACAGCTTTAAAATTTGTATGTGGAATTTTGAATGGCAATTTGCGTACCGATTGTAAAGCCCTTTTTGAAGGACTTAGACCGAGGCAGGCCGCTGTTGACCGACCAAGGAAAACCGCAACCAAAAACCTCTTACCACTGACTAAAATGTCAAGCTATATACAGTTTTAATGCACTTTCACAGTAGCGTTTAAAAAGCAATTTATTCGCCAAGGCCGTGGGCAATACTCAAGGTTTTCAGCTGAGAAACCTGAACTAAAAGGCTTTTTTTCGACATTGTCTTTGCTAAGAACCAACCTCCCACACTGAATTCACAATAGTCCCTGCCTCGTATTGCTAACGAAGAAATTTTAAAAATGGTTAAATGTTTCTTTTTCCTTTAAACGAATCGACGCTTAGCGTCATTCAGGTTCTTACCGGCTGTTTATGCTAATCAGATATAAAATTTTAAACATGGAGTCACATTTGCATTCGTACAAATGACTTTGACAGGTTTGATTGAAAAGCGGTTAACCGTGAAGAAAAAAAAAAACATGTCCTGTTGGTAAAAGATGGAATACATCTGACACTAACATGGATTCAACTGTACGCCTTTCTTCGGGTAACCTGTTCAAATTCTCTTCTATACGGTACGCTCTGTCCGGCTTCATTATCTACAAAAGGGAATCAGAGTTCCAAGAGTAGAACAGAAAGTCATGTTTCCAAGTTGAAACGCTGAGCTGAAAGAACTATTCTTTTTTATTCTTCAAAATGATTAGCATAACACAAAAAGCCTTCAAACTGAGTCAATCTTTTGTGCTCCTTTAACGCGCCACGTGCCTGGCTCCATAAATAAACTTTTCAGCCAAACGATTTAAGCTGAATTCAAGAACCGAACTCAAGTTGTGCTGTATACAACAAATTGTTTTCTTTAATAGATCACCTCAAATATCCATGGTACACTGAGAAGCCATAAACAACGAAACAGCTCACTTGCGTTTCTTTAACGACGTTGATATTTCGCAAACACCTACATTCGCAGTTAAGAGTATCTTACAAATATAATTTTCTCTTATAAAATATACATATAATACAGAGAAGTGCTTTCTGCGCACATTTTATCATTTATACATAAATTAAATTTCCAAGCAAAATCGCATTAAAACGCTTTTTTTCAAGCGAAAATTCTTAACTTTGACACCTAAGTCGAAAATCAGTTGAGATTTGGATGTCACCCATACCTCCGCTGTTGGAAGTATTGAATTAAGTCACCTTTTAAATAATTTAGAAGTGCAGAAGAAAAAGACAAAAAATCTAAAGAGCTGTTCGATCATTCAACATTGTTAAAAAATAGATATTTATCAACGACTTGAAATCTCAAATTCTACAGAAGCTTGCTGGACTTTGAAGAGGGATTTTGTCCCCAAGTTTCTTTATGTAGGACACAATGCTGTAGCTCTTTTTCGTGATGCAATTTTCTGTAGTGTTCATCCGATTCTGGCTCTTGGTTTTTGCGTTTTCCCTCAGCTGTTCAGCTACCTCTGTGAAAAGAGTTTCGATGTTGTCGTCCCACTTAGCTGACGTTTCAATATAGAATAAGTCCTCAAACTCCGCCAGATTAGCAGCAGATCTTGTGTTGACCACGCGTTTAGCGCCTCTCAAGTCTGTCTTATTGCCAACAAGAACTTTTAACACATTCCCCTTGGTAAAGCGCTGTACATCCGTAAGCCATCGCGGAACGCTGGCGAATGACCCTTGGTTCGTCAGATCAAACACCATAATCACCGCGTCTGCGTTTCTGTAATAACTCTGCGTTATCGAACGATATTTCTCTTGCCCGGCGGTGTCCCAGCACTGCAGTTTCACTTTGTCGCCGTGAATGTTCACTATCTTGGAATCCAAATCGACCCCGACCGTTGAGGAGATGTTCTCGGCAAAATAGCCTTTGGTAAATCTACGAATTAAAGAAGTCTTTCCAACGCCAACATCTCCGATGACAAGAATTTTGAACAAATACTTGAAGTCGTTTTTGCTTGTTTCGTTCATGTCTTCAACAATCTTCTTCCAAGTAAGCAAAGTCTAGTCAACTCTTTTCAGCGACGCGCTCACTCGGTTACTGTTCAGGAAGTCACAAATGATTGGCTTTTATAGCGTGCCAAGCCCATCAGTCACTCAAATCCACAAGGGTGTGCACTCTTGCGTGTTTATCGTTTCCGATTGGAAGAGAGTAATTTCCTTTCGTCCTTCGCGCTTGTCACACTACAAGTGCATTGTTCTGAGCAATAAAAGCACAGAGAGCTGTCACTCGGGCGCGTGCCACAAACGATATTGCTAAAAGCATATGTTTGTTTCTGACACCTGCCTCGCGAGCCGTTCGCGTGCCAAGCGAAACAATAAATCTCCACACGTGATTATGCAAAACTCTGGAGGCACGTGTAACAGTGATGCTTTGGCAAAGAAGTACTAACTGTAATCAAAATTTTGAGCTTTGAGTTTTTTTAATTTGGAAATTTCTGTATAAAAGCTTATTTGTAAACTGAAAAAAGAGAAAAAAAGTGCTTTCAGAGAGTTACGGTCACTTTTCTCGCAGTTTGACACGCTTTGTAATGTGTCCGGTTTTGACACCGGAACAATAGTCACAAACGACGCGCTTTTTAACTCGTGGCAGTGATTTAATGATGATTGTTACCAGACTTGGAAACTGCGGATCTTCCATTCTTCATATCGAAACAAATTAATTTATTATTCGTTCATTATTGGCTCTTACACCTTGTTTGACAAAAGAGACACTAATCTTCAATAAAAAGAAAATGTGGCACCTGGATGATGATTTATAACTGTGAAAAGCAAGGGACGTGAAATTCAGTGTCCTTTGTTTTTCATAATTCACTTATTTGCATGTCATCAGTAGTCTTGCCGTGTTGGTCTCTTAGAACTTGCCCAGCTTACAAATTTAATTCTGAACCACTTTTCGTCACCAAAGGAAGATAATACCAATTTGCTGCATCCCATTTTGATGACATAATTTGGGGATAACCCACGCCTTGCTTTAATTGACTCATTGTCATTTGTTTCAAAATTAAATATACTCCGCTGAAAGAAACCCGTGCTTGTTGTGATTCAGATGAGGACTATTATTCTTGAAAGCTAATCACAAACAACCGGCCCAAACAATTGCTTGAACAATTGGCAATTCAGTCATGCTCGCATCAATAATGATATCATGTGTTCGCCGATCTTCGAAGATTAAAAGATGTGGGTTTGGCTGAATGTAAGCTTTATGAAACTTTAAAAAAGAGTTCACCAGTCATCGCGAAAAAAAAAATCATTTAGCTCGATATCATCGTCATAATAGTCACATTGCGGCTACTCGAAACCGTTAGTTGCACTATCCGCTATCAGATTTATTTTTCAAATTTATTCTAAGCAAACAGTGTTCGCAATGTTATAATCAAAGCCATGATTTTAGCCATTGATTATTAGTCTTAACACTGATTTTAGAATTTATATCTGAGAAACTTTCTGGTGATAACAGCAACTCCTCGACGGTAATGATTTTAGTCGGAAGGGTTTAAAATGCCTAGCTTTTATGTAGTGTCTTCAGCACTGTCTCGGAATTCGGAAAGACACATAAAATAAAGGATTTGGATGACAGAGGAGTAAAAAATTTAGGTTGGGCCAAAGGAACGTATAAAAGTCCTTAATTCAAAACAAAATAATTACTCTATCCTTTAATTGATCAAATAATGTATAAATTCACGATTGTCGCATGATCCCGCGCGCGTGGGTTTGTATTTACCTTAACTGAACTACATGGGATTTTAAATACTGCACGCTATTATCTCAAAATGCCGTTTATCGTTGGCCGTAACTTCTTTTGTTATCACGAAAGAAAGGAACGCGTGTTAATATTGGGTTCGGCCTTTGGTTGTTTTATCACATCTCACGCAGCCTTTGAGGACCAGTTTCCAATATTTCTTCTATTCAAGGTCACTTTGTGCGGCTGTCACGTCAAAATAAATCAAACAGGAAGAAGCAGTGAATATTGGTGCAAATATTTTAAAAGGAGGTATTACTATTCATGGTGGCTTTATATCGGGTTTCGTTTTCCGCGAAAAGGAGACGGAAAACGATCATTTCGCTGAAATATTGCAGTATTGGTCTATTCTTTTTATTTTTAGTGACTTCGTCAAGACGGAAAAAGTTGAGTTTGAAAAATGTAGGTTGTCTATTTTTAGTCGTAAGAACACAAGTCACCATTTCATTCCGAATGAGGGGCCATTCTTCGTACCTTAGTTCGACCTTTCAGCTTACCACAGATTTCCTAATCTCTAATGAAATATGATAAGTAATGATCCGCAATGGTTAATTTTTTTTGTAATCGCCCCTCTTTGTTTTCCACCCAATTGGTAAGTTCGTACTGAGATGTCTCTCTTTCTCTGAGATACTCCTCTCAATAGCGGGCATTGGCAGAATAAATTCTTCGTTATGGCCGGTCTCAGAAAGAGCCAGCTTAATAACTGCTGAATACCCTCGGGGCCCCACCTATTCGCCAATGAGCCGCTTGGTTTGCATCGATCACGATCTCGAAAAAGCAGTGAAGCAGATCTCCATAACAGGGCAAGAGAAATATTGGTCTATTTCCTATATGTCTCATTGATCGTACGTGAATTGAGGCGTGTTAATTTCTCGTTTCTCGTTCCAGACGCGTGGGCGTTCGAACCGCCATGGACAATCAACCCAAAGTTGAAACGGAAGTCAAAGAGTCGCAATTTTTATATTCAGAAATGATGGAAATGCTGTTTTTATCAGTGTTTCCTTGAATGACAAAGCCTTGTCTGCCGCCCATTTTTCGTGAAATGCGTCACCTTTTTTTGCATCAGTAATAAATTAGAGCAATCAGTGCATTTGGGATTTCAATTCGCTGCCTGGTAGTGATCTATGTAGAATCACGCTTGTAGTGAATTTGTTGATCTGTGCGAAACCCTTTCAGACGATCATCTGATTGTTTTTTTTTTCATTAGAATTAGAAATGTGGGCCGAGATTTCCTTCCAAAATAAACTTGAATATATACAATTGCAGCAACACGTAAACTTGCTTTGACCGTGATATCGATGAAAGAGCGGCAGACGACAAACTTTGGGTATAAAAAAAAGCTGAGTAAAGCAAATTACTGGGGTCTTAAAGTTGATTAAGAAATAGTCTTAGGATCACTTGAGTAATACGCATGTGCTATAGATAGCATCATTGGATGTCGCTGATGTGTGGACCCCGCTTTTACCTTGTTCTCCCAAGTCCCAATTAAATTTTTACAACGATGAAGCCTGTCGTAACCCAGGTGAAAACATGTTTTTCCCGAAACATACGCGGTTGACCTTGTATTAAAAGAGATTAATTAAGAGGTGATGCCGGAACAAGAGTGGACCGTCTCGTGAGGTGAAAATTATTAGCTTCGGGGATGCTCGGAAAAAAATTTGATTTCTTCTTTGTTGGAATGTTGGCAAACTAAGACTCTACCTAATTTTGCTATCCAAGGCAGAAAAGAACTTATTTATTTTGCTTGGTGTTAGTTGTTTCTCACTTAAATATCATAAGCAAACTAGGGTGATAAACATATCATAACGCATTTTAACTTATCGTTTCGCATGATACAACATACACCGCGCACCGGTGGCTCAGTTGGTTGAGCACCGGGCTATCACGCGGGAGGTCGTGAGTTCACCTCCGGTCGGACCAACACTCAGGGTCTTTAAACTGAGGAGAAAGTACTGCCTTTGAAATTACATCTGCAAATGGTTAGACTCTCTAGTCTTCTCGGATAAGGACGATAAGCCGGAGGTCCCGTCTCACAACCCTTGTTCATTAACTCTGTGGGACGTTAAAGATCCCACACACTATTCGAAAAGAGTAGGGGACAGTGTTCCCGGTGTTGTGGTCTGCCCTTTCCAGCATGTGGTCGGCTTGGCAGGATTAGCTTGAAGGGCTTCTGTGTGAATGAGACCACAATTCTGTATAACAGCCAGAAGTCAGGCTACTTAGCCAAGTGCTGGAGGCTCACTCAAACAAAACATCTTCAGAAGTGGAGGCTAATAATAATAATGATAATAATAATAATAATAATGATAATAATAATAATAATAATAATAATAATAATAATAATAATAATTAGGGTACTACTAATTATTACCCTAATTCTATTCAAAATCAAGTGAAGCTATGCTTCTCGCAGTTAGAAGCCTGAAAAATTCAGGACTTCAACGGGATTTGAACCCATGACCTCGCGATGCCGGTGGGACGCCCTAACCAACTGAGCTATGAAGCCACTGATGTTGGGAGCTGGTCATTTGTCCAACGCTCTAACCAGCTGAGCTAGGAAGCCACGTATATTTTGGGAGTTGGTTATTTGTAGGTTCTAATGTTCCCGTGATGAATGAATCCATGAACGAAATGATATATGTGAAATGAATCATATACTGAACTGATGCCGGCTATATGAAATCAAGTGAAGCTATGATCCTCGAAGTTAGGGACGCAATTTTAGCAATTGCGTAGAGAAGCCTGAAAAACTCAGGATTTCAACGGGGTTTGAACCCGTGAGCTCGCAATGCCGGTGCGACGCTCTAACCAACTGAGCTATGAAGCCACTGTTGTTGGGAGATGGTCATTTGTGGGTTGTAATGTTCCCGCGATGAATGAATCAACGAATGAAATGATATATCAAATGAATCATATATTGAACTGCGGATATGAAAAGTCAAATGACCTTAATTTTTATTGTGCGCAGTTCAATATATTATTCATTTCATAGATCATTTCGTTCGTTAATAGGCCTTAATCACACGGCGGCCATGTTGCAATTGAGTCCAGACGGATTAAAAACGTTTGCCTTTTGCGCACATTTCAACTCGAGGCTCGGGGTACAAAACCTATTGACTATGACCAATATGGCCGCCGAGCGAATAAGGCCGATTCAGTTTCAACACTTTTCATACTTTTCGTTCTTAACTAACCCATCTGTTGCGATGGAGTTTCTTTTGCTCATCCTCGGTGTAACAACCTGTGAAACTCACGGATGACGTAACACAAAGGAAAACAAAAGAGCAAAAAAACATCATGCAAACAATAACCGAATTTCACTCGTCAGCACTTGATTACCGATACATATATACCCCAGCAGTGGAACTGTATTATTCTATATAGTATCAATATAGCCAAATACTAAATTTGTCAGTCTCGTTGATTTTTTTATCACAGCAAAACATAACTGAATTAAAGAACATTCTGAGTTAACATTATATTTCTCAACGCGACAAGTGATTATATTTTCTCTACGACAAGTAATTTTAATTTGTATTTCTTGGGGACATGGGTGCAACTGAATACAAACATGAATGAAGAACCTGTTACTACTAGTTGCATAATTTTAATAACGTTTTAGGTGATCTAAAGCTCACTGTTCTTGCTAAATATTTATAAAACATGTTTCTTTTGAGCAGTGCTTTGTAAATCCTAATTTTTAATGCCGCGTGCGTTTTTATTAAAGGTGTCAAACGCATTTTCATGTGCATTTTTGTGATTCAATGAATTGAGAATATGCTATCATGGTTTACGTTGTAAAACATCGGCACAGGATCCGTGGATAAAAAACCAGAAATTTCAGTTGGGCTGGCAAAAAGAAACGGGTTTACCTCGGTGTAAAACCTGTGAAACTTTTTCTTTGTTTTGTTAGCTCTTGCGCGGTAGGGTTAGGGAATAATTTCACGCGCGTTTTGCCCAAAATCAAATGATTTCCCGAGTCTTTAGGGGAAGGAAATGATTTGATTTTGGACAAAGGCTCGGGAAATTATTTGGTTTTGGGCAAAACGCATGCAAGTTTAATTATTCCCTTACTTCACGAGTATACCATTTGATTAGCTATTAATATCATGGGTGACAAATTACGTTCATATAAGAGGCGGGTTTTTTCAAACCTGGACGACATTTTGGCACTGTGGGAAAAGTTGCCATGGCAACATTGCAATTTCACATGTCAAACAAGTGAAGCTGAAATTTCGCGCCAAAATTGGGGAGTAATTTGTCAACCATGTTATTAGGCTTGTTGTTTAATAGTAATACATGAGGCAGCAGGTAACGTAGTAACCTTTGTGGCTGTCTTAATTGGTGTTTTTAGAAGAATCCGCCTCACACCCCAACGGATTAAATTACTGTGGTAGAAAGTGTTCCCAATACTTCCGCTAGTTTCTCAAAAGTCCTGAAGAATTTCCGGCAGCGCAGCACCCAGTGTGTTTGGCTTCTGTTCAGTCACACACCGAAAGCCGAAAAAAATGGATGCTCTCGCAGGCTACACAGCCATCGCTCCATTACAGAAATCGTCCATTTATGTGTGAACTAAAGTCCTAACCGAACAGCGCCACGCAAAAAAAAAAAAAAATCAATTATCCTGTGTGCAGAAAATTCATAAGTGACTGAATGAAAGGCCAGGTTAATGATTCCCTGAGTAAGAAGCTGTGTTATTCTTCACAAGTATCATACAAGTTATTTTTCGTCAATTAGCTAGTTCTTGAAAGTACTCGCTTTAGGTTTACCAAATATTATGTTCAGTCGATCATTTCCATATAGCTTGGACCCTCAGCTTGGGGTTTCGGACTAGAAACCAAGCTCCTTTGGGCAGTGTGTTTGCATTCAGTACCGGTTGAAACTTGAAAGACAAAATAAAAACAACAACAACAAAACCGTAAAAAGTAGAGAAATCAAGCAAATTATGCGGTGTTCACGCTCAATCATGTGAAAATCTTGACATCTACTTCAACCTGTTTACACAAACTAAATTACCAACTGTAAACTCTTAATTTGTTACTTGTCGAAGTTTCATGTTTCTATTTGCGTAGCTCCCTTTTTGAAGAAATCTGTAAAAAGCCTCAACAAATAGGTTTGATAATTTTATTGATTTTATCTCCAAGGGCTTAGGAATGTAGTCAACCACGTGTAGGCATTTCGTAACAAATGACCATTCTTTCGTAATCAACATTATACCTTTCAAAGGACATATGAAAACACCTTAAAAAGAATTAATACTGATGGCCACTTGCATCGGCTCTTTTGTTTGTTAATTAATCAAAACAAATTCGTTGCCCGAGAACAGCTGAGGAGAAGCGTGTTCTTGGAGCAAGCGTCTAGTGCACAGCTGGAAGCAATTAAAAGAACGCGAAAAAACGATAAGACGGCATGGGTAACAAACTGATAGGTGGCGTGGCCACGCGACCTCATACCAGTTATACAGATTGAAGGATTAGCACGTTAAAAAATTATTACATTTTCAGCTAGCGTTGGCGAAAAAAGGACAACTAAGACGCGGATTTGAAGAAGTGTAATTAAGAATGTGAGCAGCCTTGTGTTTGGTTTTCCCCAATGCATTTAATTAACTCCTTAAAACACACTTTGTTGTTTCGTCTCCGGACAAAATTTTGTCACTTAATGAAGACACTTGAAAACCAGCTGTAGATTCAAAGTTTTTTATTTTTATCCGTGTTTCTTTCAGACAGGTTTTGACTTCCAATCACCACGCTTTTTTGTTTGCGGTGATTAAGAAATTTAATGTCCGACTGTATGCTTTACAAAGCCTCGAAATAGGGAGAGAATTCAGGGTACAATGAGGGTAAGAAGCATCATTTTACGCACCCCAGTTTCTTTGAACTTTCACCCAAGGGAAGTGTGGCTCAGACAAGCTACTTGCTTTTAAACAATTATGATGAACAAGATCCAGCGGTTAAATTTCCGTTCAAGTCCTCCGTCTTTGAGAAACGAAATATATCCTGGATAAACACATTCTTATCAGAGATTTTTAGATGTCTTTATACCCATCGAGGAAACTTAAAACAACATAGATTTTTTCACTCCTTTTTTAAGGCATCCGTTTTCTCTAATCCTGGGAATTGATCACAAGAAAGGCGACTAAATGTCAAATCATTTCGAAGTCGATTTCTGAGTAAACTTCACAGCTTTAAAGAGTTTCTTTTTCAAAAGACCTTACTCAGTCCTTGATTTCTTATACCTGTTCGAATCCAGCGTTCTCAATTATAATCTGAGTATTTTCAAATCAAGCTACACATAAAGCGGAGTAATGTCTTCCTGATTTCGTGATCAAACAAAATTTAAGTCGAGAGCTAAACTCGTGGCCTCGATCATTGAAGCGAAACAATGCAACAAAAGTGATATTTGTGATTACTTGATTGCTTGTCAAAACAAAAACCAACCTTTATTTCATGAATTCCGAAAGATACACTCTTTATGCCGAATATTGTTGTAGATGACAACGAACAGGCTGATTAACCAAAAATGTTAGGAGCAAGAGAAGAATAAGGCAAAAAATGCACTTTTTTTCATATTATGTAATAAGCGAGGTCTGTCCTGTCGAGCAGAACGTAGACCGTGACGGCTTGGCGTGACGAGGCTCGTGATGGTTTGGGCCAAGAACGTATACATGTATACGGCCGTAATGAGTCCGTCCAAGTGCATCTTAGCCAGTCAAACACGTAAACATCAATTGCAGATTCTGCCTCTGATTGAAATATTGGTTCTCTTAATTAATAGTGTTTCACGGATCTTTCAGTTTGTTTATTTGTTTGCAATCTGCCATGTTACGTACACTAAAATTATTGTAGAAATTTCGAAATAAATACTGGAAAGGAAAAAAA
>NC_090869.1:23952303-23962303 GCF_036669935.1 Montipora foliosa | reverse complement strand
TAGATTTGAAGCGCTCCATCCTTTGCGGCCAGTTGATTAATTGAAAGCCTAATTAAGAGGCCACTTCTATAAAGCGACCACCCGTCCAGATGACTTTTGTTCTTTTGCTTTTATATCAAAAGTTGATGACAGATGATTACAGAAGCTATTGTTCTATTGTTCTCGTGACATATCCAAGCTCTTGACGATAAAATTTCCCCGAGGTAAATTAAATTACTTAGGGAAAAATCGGTCACACTGAAAAAAAATCAGTTTCCCGAGGTAAACTGTCAACAAGTCGAGTCTACGTAGGCAAAAAGTCTGCAGTGTGACCACGGCTAATGACTAATATTTTCTTTTTCTAGAAAACATACATTAGCAATCACATGCTCCACAGCCGCACAGTCAAAATCAAGGTGATTACATTTTCAAAACTTGCAGGAACTCACGTTTTCAAATTTGTTGGACAAGATGGAATTACAAGTTTTGTTTTTTCTTTTAGTAATCCAGAATAACGTGCCCAGGGTTTACCGATTTTTAATGGAGCGGAAAAAGTCTTGACCCTCTTCCCCTTGTCATTCAAACATCTCTTTCACGCTCGAGAGAGAGGATCGCAGATTTGAGAGAAAGAGCGCGTTGAGAACTGCTGGTGGGCGGTGATCATGAAGATGTTCCTTGAAGATTTCTCTTTACTTGAACAGAGTTTGTTTCTCTGCTCTCTTGTGTTGGTGTTACATTTTGCAAGAGAATTCTGGCGGCACAAATTCTACAAGTTACCTCCAGGTCCTTGGGGAGGGTGCCCTATACTTTTTACGTGAAGCGTGATGGGGCCATTTATTTTCTCGTGAATCGTGATTTAAATTTTTTTTTATTCGTGATTCGAGATTAAAGATGGTAAGATCTTTTCATGTCCACGTGAACGAATTTTTTAAATTAAACGTGACCCGTGAATGAAGATTTGAATTAAACGTGATTCGTGAACCACTGTGTTTTGTGTGATGAATTTCCGGCCATTTTATTGTGTTAAAAATGTACATATTGTTTTCGAACGGCTTTGATTAGGTTTTGATAGAACATGGATTTCATATGGATCGATCAAAGTCATAAAATAGACCACCATGGTTTTTGAACATTACGTCATCTTTTGTCGCGTATGCCGACAGACAAGTCAGAAAGATTGGAACCACGTGCTCTGAAGTAGGGCTGGTTTGAAGTGAACCCGCTTCAAAAGAGAGAGGTGAATTTTTCTTCCTTTTTATGTGAAGTGTATGAACCAACTATTGTTCGTTAGAGCGGGAATAGTCGGAATACTGACCAATATTTTGGTTTTCGTGCACAGACGCTACATACATGAATACAACGGACTAACCGTGCGTGACTGGTGCAGGAAATAAGAAAAAATAACTTTTTCCACAAATAATACGTCTCGGTGAATTCAACGACAGTCCATCAACTCAGGAGACTAACAATCGAATTTTCAGTAGAAAAACAGTCATCTACAGCGAACGACGGCGAACCGAAAACAATGCCTTATACTAGAAAAGACTAGAAGCAGTAAAGGGTCGCATTAGTTAGAAGTCGAAATGTGACTCCATCAGACAAGGACAAGTCCAGAGATTCCAACCATCCCGATTTGATATGTTCCCTCCCGCTTTCTCGATTTTTATCAGATTCTCCCGATTTATCATGAAATTCTGAAAACAAGGAAAAAATCCTTAACTTAAGTACTTTTTTGCGATCTGAGTGTAAAACGTTTAATACTTATCCTCAGGAGTATCCTATAGTGTCTTGCCTAGTCTCCCCATTGAATACCCTGTGTTGAGCAGACTCGTAAGGCCCGCAGTCTTACTCCATTTAGCAAATCCAAAAATGGCGGGACTCCGGTGGTAAGAATAAAGGCCTCATAGAATATCACAAAAATGGTGTCAAAATGCAGGAAAGGCCACTTGAGAGAAACTGAATTGGCAAAATTTCCTGGGGGAGGGGAATACCCCCGCACCCTTAACAGAGACAAAAATACCCCTCATGCATCATCTCACTCAGTCATTGCCTTGAATGATACGGCTATTTCTTCAGTTGATTGTAAAATGCTTTCAGTGACAGATGCAATTCTTACCGATGACAGGCAGTCCCCAAGGAGGGTCCCCTATACCCCTTTGTAAAACTCAGTCTCGCAAAAATATGTCGCCTTTTCACGCGTCACGAATAATTTTCAAAATTCTTTCACGTTCACGCGAAACTCGAGACGATCACGTTGCATGTAAAAATAAAAATGAAATTCACGAATTAATATTTTCACTTCTTCTAACCTTTTTATAAAGGTGTTTATCCTCCGAGTTTGGCTCTTCGATCGAGTGGTCATCTAAATCGCAGGTCTGTCTGACCTGCAGAGATTCCAACCCCTTTTGAGTTTTGAAGGAAATTAGGGCGTATTTTTTAGCGCCGAAGACTCGAGCCTGTAGGAGGGGTCCGGAATGGAATATTAGTCTTGATAAACACCGATCAGCCGTTCAAGTCTTTATTGTGCAAAACGAACGGCCGTATCTGGTTTTTTTTGGGAGGATTACACCCTCCTCATGCGCATAAACACAATGATTTTCGACACAGAAACTTGAGCTAATGTTTTACTCGCAACTAAATTTTTGAGGTATCATCCGAGAGCTTTGAACCTCAATCAGGAAAAAACTTGCCAAGCTCATGCAAGGGTATAATGTTCGGACTCGAAAATCGTCTGTGCAACATGTCTTGGCTTTCTGTACAATACCGTGACTGGTGTCAAATATATCATTTTTGCAGGATTTCATTTATAAAACATAAACTTAAACGTAGCAAGTTTCATCCAGAGACTCAAGTTTACTGATGATTTCTTGGCGCTTATCAATCATCTATCTATCTAGATGGTCCTAGATCACTCTTCTGTGCTGCAAACAGCACGTGACGCAGCTTTTTACAAGTTGAGTGAATGCGTCTTGGCCCGCTCGAGTTGAAATGTTTGGGAACGAGTTCCGGTGGGGCAAAACAAAAGTTTTCAATCCCTCGGGACTCAATATGGCCGTCGTGTGATCAAGGGTCATTACA
Organism: Montipora foliosa; assembly: GCF_036669935.1. NCBI lineage: Eukaryota > Metazoa > Cnidaria > Anthozoa > Scleractinia > Acroporidae > Montipora > Montipora foliosa. The sequence continues at coordinate 23,959,246 of NC_090869.1, read as the reverse complement.
AACGAAGATTTGTTTGCTTGGAATCATCACTACGTTAAGCCTTAAAAGGACATTCGCACCCAAAATGTTTCCACGTGCAAGACTTTTTTAAACTTGCCACGCAGAAAGGTAATGATCTACTTTTGCCAAAAAGGCAAAAGAAATGGGGGGTCACCGTGCTCGTTTTCGAGATCATGAAGTGCACTTTTAAAAGACTGCGTTATTTTAAGACACTCTTAGCTTACAACTGTCAGCAATAAAAAGCTACATTAGTGAAATTTAGATCAGGTAAACGTACTCAATTCAACATAACTAATATAACTAAATTTAACCTTTGCAGCCGATGTCTTTTCTGAGGTGAAATAGACCTTGAAAAACGATACATATTAGTCTAAGAAAGAAAACTTCGGTCGCACGAGAGCATAAAAGGCGAAATATTTGTAAATTCACACGCACAGATTTTTTTTGTTTTTTGTCAAAATGGACAAAATCAGAAAAGGAAGTAATTTACGGAAAGAAAAATAGGGGTCACCTGGCTATGAGAGTAATTTCTGTCTTCTTTGCGGTGCTACTTCACAGCTTTCATTTTACGCAGGGTGGTTTGCATCTTCAGGGTCAGCGTAGGCTTGGCTTGTACCCAGGAAATTTCTTCGTCAAAATAGAAGAACGTCCTTTAGCAAAGACTCAACCTTAAATTACTATTTTTTAATAGTAATACTCTGAAAATCCAACGGACGCTGCTCAGCTAATGCCAGCCAAAAAATTATAACAAAACTGATTCCCTTAAACTTCAATGACTTTTTTTAATGCGCAAACTGCCTCTACCTGCTTTTGGGGACGAATGGCAAAGAAAGAGTTGAAAATGTCGAGTGAACGTTTTCAGGTTTTCGTGTTGTAAGTAGTGCAAAGCCGATAAAAAATGTTTCACTCGAATCGTGTGAGAAGCGGATGCAGAACTGAGAGATTTGAAAGCCATCAACGTGCAAGAGATAAAGCTAAGTTTATAGAATATTGACCAGAAATCCTTACAAACGCCAAGACATGCAGTGTCCCTTAACTGCATTGTGAGAATAAGAGGCTGGTGTGTGCATCGCACTTTTCACATTGTAGTTAATTCCCACTGATCCTTTTTCCAAGATAGCAACAGGCTTAACCCTTTAAGTGCTAAGTGCTTGTTATTTTTTGTACTTTTGGCGATGAACGGTCTGCATTACTTGGCTTCGCCGTATAAGAAGTTCTCATTGAAATATTCTGCGGTTTTGGGTCAATTTGGGCTCAAGTTTGGGCATCACGTGACAAATGCCAACGGTTCGTATTCGGGAGCGAGCATGTTGGCTCAAATCTGGTAGGTTTATCATTTTACAAGTGATTTTTCGGGCCATCTTCATCTACAGAAGCCCATAGGCTGACATCATTAAGCTGGAATGTGGGTAAAGGCACGCCTTTGAAAGAAAACAGAGGTGAGAGATGATTTCATGCACACCTAAACTGCTTTGTTGTTAACATGGCGGTTCACGAGTCACTTACGAGTGAAGTCGTCTCTCTGGCCTTTATGTGAATGAATTCCAGTGGACCAACTGATGCAATTTGGGCAAGTTTCGAAAGCTAAAATTTCAATCGATGCTGTATTTTGCTGGTAGGACTGAGTGCCACGGCAAGACACTTATAAAATAATATATGAAATGAGAATCGGGGGTCTTCCCTTGTCATGAAAGGTACTACCCATAATCCTTTTTGGGCATGAACAAGGCAACTTGAGAAGCACGAGACTGGCCCTCATCAAAGGGCGGAAGCGCGGCCGGAGGAAAAGAAGTAAGAAGAAGAATTTCTAGTCAGATACTAAGGAGCAGCCCTGGTATGTGCTGTTATCGTAGACTTTTGATTTCTCAACAAGATTTTTATCGTAGAAAACTGGCGCCAACTATTGCTTTTTTTGGTGTTATTCTCGTAGCAAAAAGCTGGCTTTTCGTGCTTTCTTGTCAAACAAACGGTATAATGCGGTGAAAATCGAGGCTCATGCATCGTTGGGATTTCAGACTCTAACAACTGTCATACCAATCAGTCGGTGCTACGAACGCAGTATCATAACGGTTTGACTAAAGCTTAACTAGAAGCAAGTGTTGAGAGTAGTAATTCGGTATTTTTCCCGGATATTTCTGGAGTCAGCACTTAAAGGGTTAAGAGGTGAACCATTGGTGTTTCCACAAACAAGAATCCCGATTTCTCGAACCCTCGGTTTCTCGAACCTCCCGATAACTCGAATCAGTTGTCGTTTCCCTTGGATTTGCTTACTTCAATACTCTAATTATACCCCCGATTTCTCGAACCCTCAATAACTCGAAGGTTCCGCAAACTCGAACTAATTCTCGGCTTCCGTGGGAAAAAATCAACTCTCGATAACTAGGAATCTTTAAAAATTCGCAAGGCTCTGAGTGATGATTTCAGTGGCATTCTGCGCCTTGAAGCAAGCGAACACTTCGGGACAGGTTTTTTTTTTCCTATTTTTATTTCAAAGGAAGTACCAAATCTGTCATCAGTTACTAGAAATACAACGTTGCTATTGCCGCAGAATCAAATGCCTCTAAATTGCGCCAAAGTACCCAAAACTGCGACATTTCAAAAGTTACAGATAATAGTTTCTCGGTTGCCGCAAAACGGCAACAAGTTATTACCGTTTCTTATGGAACGTTTTCCCGCAATGTGCAAATTCCATTTTCTGTCGAGCAAGTCACACCCAGTGAAAAGAACGGCAAATTTTAGACAGGGTTGTCCGTCGTACGACCAGCTGGCAAAGGCACAAATTAAAATCCATCACGTGGCAAAATGACTGCAAGGCAATTTTAGAACGATGTAACGAAAAAGGTCGTGCAAAAAAGGTGGAATAAGGTAAAATGCATGGCATTCCTCTATCTCCGTTACTTGATAACAGTAAGCTGCTTTTCGAATATCCGGTTGATTACCTACGTGAAAAAAGTCGCACTAATTAACGTGAGAACGAGACAAATTGTAGTATCTGCTTGATTACCACGAAGTGAGTAAATCTCCCTGGTAAGCCTGTGGAGCACTTATCAGAGCAGTGATCAATTCTAGATTTTAACTACCAAAAGTTTTGATGACCTTTATTGTAAAATCCAAAAAGACAATTACAAAACCTTGCCGTGAAAATTCACGAAATTGATTTATTCTTTCCATGTTTAAAAACGTACTTTGTTACTGCTAAGCATTGCTGTTAAATTAACTTCCATTTTTTGTTAGTAGTTTCCGACAAGTCTTAGCTAAGAGCGTTCAATAATTTTCACAAAGAACTTCTCCGCCGCTAACAGTAGGCCACTATGACCCTGAAAGTTAATTCCTTGATACTTGGCCGGCAGACCATCCTGCGTAAAATGAAAGCTGTGAAGAAGCACTGCAAGGAAAACGGAAAGTGCTCTCGTGGCCAAAGTTTCACCAGGGCACCGACGCCGACCGGCCGAGAACGGCATGAATCCCCCGAGAGACCTGGGATCGAGCAGCTGACCATGGCTGTTCAGGAACCGTCTGGGTTCAAAGATATCCGGGTCTTTCCAGATGTCGGGATTGCGATGAGCTGACCACAAGTTGATAAAGACCACAGTGTCTTTTGGGATGATGAACTCACGAACATTCGTCTCGGCGGTAGTCGAACGAGGTATGGAAAGAGGGACGACACTGGTCACCCGTAAGAGTTCGAAGACTGTAGCTTGGAGAAGAGGAAGTGATGGTATGTCTTGCAGGGTTGGCAGCCGTCTTCGGCCGATCACGCGATCTAATTCGTCATGAAGCTGGAGCTGGATGTCGGGATGTTTAATCAGGTATGCCAGACCCCAGTAGAGTGTGGTGGAGGAAGTATCAAAAGCAGCACCAAATAGATCTCCCAACACGGAAATTATGTCTTCATCACTAAGCACTGGATTCACACTTACGGTGTCTTCTTCGGCTGAAGCTTTCTCAGATTCTTTCTTGACGACTCTAAGGAAACTGTCTGCAATGTTGCGAACTCTATTGTCAACATAAGATTCCTTGTTCTTTTTGAACATCTGGGAAACGACGTCCAACAAAGTATTCATTGTGAGAACAAGGTTTGAGACTTGATTGTTGGGAAAATATTTCAGCAATGGCAGGAAATCAACCAGGCTGCTGCCATTCACAGATTTTCCGAAGTTTTCTGCGAGGTCAAGTATTTTTCGTAGACCTTCATCATCGTAAGATCGCTGGACTCCGAACAAAGCATGTATGATGACGTTTGCTGTGGCGCACTTGAAAGACATCAAAGCATCGACTGGACCATCCTTCTGTTGCTGTAAGTGCCGCACTAAGCGCTGGGATTCGAGCAGCAGTTTCTCTTCCAGGATTTGGGTGTTCTTTACGAAATCTTTGATTCCGGCAACGCTCATCTTTCGACAAATTCGCCATCGAGGCGAGTAGTCCGTGAGTACAAGGCTGTTACCAAGACGATTGGCCAATTGAAAGGTATAAAGTTTTGGTCTCCCAGCAAAGGCAGTAGGATGTTTGATAACTGTTTCTTGGATGGCTTGCTCTCCGTTTATCACCACAACCAAACGATTCCCGAGCATCAAACTGAACACGTCCCCATACTCCTTTGCCATTTCGGTGAAGTCGAGATGTGGGTTCTTTCCAACGCGAAAGATTGCACCTGTTTTAAAAGTAAGAAAAATACTTCAAATTAGACTTTACATGGACACGGTCAAATACTGTTGTACTGAGCTAAAGGAGCAGAATAATGAGATCTAAAATCAAATTACAGAAAAGGAACTTAACTTAGGATACATCTCACTCTTTTCTGTCACTGGTATATATTTAGTACCTCTATAGCTAAGTATGGTGTACCGGTCAAGACCGTGTTGTACGTAATTAAGGTTTAACGTATTGATGATTCCACGCAAACAAATCTTCGTTTGTAATTGGGAAGGGGACTGGACCGGGGTATCCCATGTGTGGTGTGGATCAATTTTAGCAACAATAAAAGCAAGGTGACACACGGTTACACCAACCCGGTGTGGCCAACACATCACGCATGTCACACGCTTCCTACACGCTTGCCATGGGAGAACAGTTTTGCTGTTCCCAACCCAGCTTACCCCATGTTTGGCATGTGAAGCTGCCACTTAAAGGGGTGCTAAACACACCCGCCTGGTATGTTAGCTACGCCATGCTGATGAGGCCCAAAAGGCCGAAACAGCTCTCCATGGCTGCTAATTGACCGGGTGAAATGGTTGTGCTCATGAGTGATGTGTTGGCCACACCGGGTTGTTGTTAGCGTGTGTCACCTTGCTTTTATTGTTATTACTTTTAGGTCAACTCAAAACAAGACTTAAGCTGTTTGGTTATGATTTTGTAGCCCTAAATAAAGGTAGAACTAGGGAATTCTTGGGGACTAAGGTGGTGGTTGAGTTCCTGGGTTTGTTTTGTTGCTTAACCCTTTAAGACCCGAGGGGGCACAATTGACGAATAAAATGGTCTGGCGTTACTCAGAGTAAAATCTATAAGAGGTACTATTGGAGCTTAAAGGGTTAAGTAAGACATCGCGTTTATGTCATGTAATGTTGTATTTACAACTCCCCTGGGGTTTTGTGCTAGCAATTTCGTCAGGTTATCCAGTGACGATAAAGAAGCGATGAGCAAATGCGCAAACAACGATAAGTGAGAGTTTGGATGAGATTAACCTTACATTTTCCGCGTGTTCCTTGTTCGCTTACCATGTTGTAATGCTGAGACTAAATGGATTAGTCAGCGTGAAAAGGCTTATTTTATTTGCAAATGGTTAATCGAGAAGTTCAATGGTCTAGCATAGTATTCATCAGTTACCGTAATGTGAAACGATTCAGCTTGACCCCGAATGGCTTAGCGTGACGACAAATGGTGTAGTAGAAAGCAAAATGGTTTAGTGTTACAGCAAATGGTCTGCGCCAGAACAACCAAAAATACAAAAGTGAAATGGACAAGTCAAGCTTGAAATAGAATAGTCTATGTGGGGTCTTACGTCAAAACCCGTACATCATTCAGATAAAATCTGGCGCGAATTTGCCTGAACGCTGTTTGTACCGCTCCGTGCACTCGCGAATTATAAAGGAACAGCTTATTTCTACCAGTAGCGCCTCGTTTACTCGACTAGCGAGCCCTACTCCCGTAAGAATCTTTTTAATTTTGCCTAGTTTAGCTTGATTGGCAATTTTTCTACTTTAATTATTTGCCGGGATATGAGCAAGTTATCTGTATTTGAATAGACGAGTTCACGCTCTTGATTGCATCATGGGTAATCAGGGCAACATGGCTGGAAATTCAAAGGTTTGTATGAAAATTCAAAGCAAAATATATTGTACATGACTCTACTTTATAGACTTTCGCCTTCATAAACCAAACAAACAAGTTTATGTTCACAACTGAGATGAACGAGACTTGGTATCCGTTCTTTGGAATTCCTAAGTATTGCTTTCTTTTGTCTCCATACATTCTCCGTAATTTTTTGCCTTTGGAATTACAATTACTCTTTTTAATAAAATAATTTCTACAATAGCCATTCTCTCCAAATTTATTCTGCCGCACCTTTGAACGCATATCTTCTATTATGGAAAATAAAAAGCCCAAAATTGCATATCATGAATACTTTTCATCGTTTTGAACTTCGTTACAAACCTTTGAATTTCTCTCCATCTTTCCCTGATCACGCATGATGCACTCAAGAGCAGGAACTCGTCTTTTAAAGCAATTTACTACGCACAGGAAACATGGGCAGACCCATGTCAACTGGCCCAGGCTTTTCATGAGAGAGAACCGAAAGAAAGACAGCATGGACAATAAGCATTTTTCTTACACTTCGTAAACTAGTTTTACATTTGGATCAGAGAAAAGTAAGCACGCTGAGGAAACCAGGGCATGTACCGAACTTGTGGGGTACAGTCAAACTCGCGAAAGATTCCTTTTAGTC
>NC_090869.1:23944803-23947303 GCF_036669935.1 Montipora foliosa | reverse complement strand
GAGGCAGCTGTTTTAATACTCCTCTTACATAGAATACAGCAGTCTCTGTTTCGATATGGATAACACTAGGAATTCATATCTGATATGCCCCAGCTCTTACATGTTAACAAACTTTTTCTTCTGTCAAACTACCATATACACGTAGAGCTACATGTATTAAAGTCACTTGATCTTAGCAAACTTGTCAAGTTCCACTATGACTTCGACCAATACAAAAGCGTCATCTTCACATACTAGTTCTCTGTAGATCTGATCTTTGGAGCAGGTATTTGAGGTTTTACTGAGTACTCTCACAATTATACTCTCTTATGTACAAAGTTGGTGTAGGACATTCAGAGGTTCTGTAACCTCGTACAGACCTTTGTACTCATCGAAACCATTAATTGGTCACGATTAATAGCTCTAGCCCATGACAAAACATCATTGATATTTCTGGGCGACTAAAATCTAATATTCCAACGTGAGGAAGAATCTTTTGCTCAGTTCTCTGGGTACCTTCCAGACCTTCGATCGTTGTCACAACCCAACACAGCACAATAATCGCCACTAGTCATATTTCCAATTAAATTTGAATTGCTGAGTTTAGAAATAGGCCAAAGGCCAGCCCATACACACGTAAATACAACTGAAAAAGCTTTATTGAGTCATTTCCTCCAGATTAATTCCTAATTTTGTAATATTTTGAGACCATTTCACAATCAGTAAACCTTATGCAAGGAAGGAAGTTAATTAGCACATTTCACGGTTATTCAAACAAAAACTTACACTTGCTACTTGTCAACATTGCCCAAATCGATTTCTAATAAAACTGTGTCGAAAAAAGCGTTGATCTCCCTCCAAAATCGGTTTTTTTGGACGTCGCATAAGTTTCCAACATATATTTTCTCATAGCGACTTGCAATGTTTGCCCCCAGGCGATCCCAGAACCCTTTGCGTATAAAACACGGCTCCGATTACTGGCAATTAATTCATCGGCACCATTGCGGTTTATTCCTAACCGTTTACAACCGGTGGGAAAAGAGCCCGGGGGGTTACTTAGGTCAATTCTCGCTGGGTATGTGCCGCTGGCCTCTCAAAGCCCCTACCCCTTTATACTCTATTTTATGGCCAATTATAGACTCCATCTTAGTCACTTTGGGCAAATGTAATTTTAGCGACCCCAACTTAGTCACTTTCTGTTTCTGCATAAACCTCACAACACATAATGCCTTTTAATTGTAATTTCAAAACGGAAGATAATGCGATTAGTAAATATCAAATCAACAGCGCTACAGTTCTTTTTTCAACAACTATTTTCTACCATGAATCTTTCCATATTTAAATCCCACTAGCCAGAATTTTCGCAAACCCCAAAATCCCGATAATATGCGACCCCATTCTGGTAACTCTGTCGGGAACTCTGTTGAAAATGCAACCCCATTATAGTCAATCCAGTCGCGAAAATACGACCCCATCCAGCGGCACATCCCCATTGGCCTATTAATAGGAAGTACCAACCACCCCCCTCCGGGGGGAAAGAGAGAGAGCACCAAGAGCATGCAAGCCCAGACGCATTCACTCGACCTGTAGAAAGCCGCGTCACGTGATGATTTGCAAAAGAGTGAGCCTTTCCAGATAGATAGATGATTTTTGTATATTTCGAACGTAACTCTTCAATGCCAAGAAATAAACTTGAGTCTCTGGGTGAAATTTGCTATGCTTCAATCTTGCAAAAGCGATACTTTTTACAACAGTCGCGGCCGATATCGTGTTGCGCACGTGAGCAGGCGATTTCGAGTCCGAACCTTGTACCTTGCATGAACATGGCAAATTCTCTCCTAATAGAAGTTCAAAACTCAGTTCACAGTTTATTAGTGAAGCACTAATTAGGGACACTGTAAACTGAAATTAACAATTAACTCAAATCAATTCAAATGTTGGTTTTTGAAGAGAGGGGAAAACCGGAGTACCCGGTGAAAAACTTCTCGGTGCAGAGTAGAGAACAACAAACACAACCCACGCATGGCGTCGAACCTGGGAATCGAACACGGGCCACATTGATGGGAGGCGAGTGTTCGCACCACTGCGCCATCCTTGCATCCCAAGATGAATACAGTTTTCTTTTTGCACAATAAAGCACAGCTGATCGGTGTTTATCAAGACTAACATTCCATTCCGCACCCTTAACTCAGGGAACCTTGAATGATACGGCTATTTCTTCAGTTGCTTGTAAAATGCTTTCAGTGACAAATGCAATTCTTACCGATGAGAGGCAGTCCCCAAGGACCTGGAGGTAACTTGGAGAATTTGCGCCGCCAGAATTCTCTTGCAAAATATAACACCAACACAAGGGAGCATAGAAACAAACTCTGTCCCAATAAAGAGAAATCTTCAAGAAACATCTTCATCATCACCGCCCACCAGCAGGTCTCAACGCGCTCTTTCTCTCAAATGTGCGGTCCTCTCTGTCGAGCGTGAACATTCAACTGACTAAAGAGACATTTGTATGACAAGCCGGAAG
>NC_090869.1:23904803-23932303 GCF_036669935.1 Montipora foliosa | reverse complement strand
TCACTAAGCACTGGATTCACACTTACGGTGTCTTCTTCGGCTGAAGCTTTCTCAGTTTCTTTTTTCACGACTCTAAGGAAACTGTCTGCAATGTTACGAGCTCTACTGTCAACATAGGATTCCTTGTTCTTTTTGAACATCTGGGAAACGACCTCCAATAAAGAATCTATAGTGACAACAAGGTTTAAGACTTGCTTGTTGGGAAAATATTTCAGCAGTGGCAGGAAATCAACTAGGCTGCTGCCATTCACAGATTTTCCGAAGTTTTCTGTGAGCTCAAGTATTTTTCGTAGGCCCTCATCATCGTAAGATCGCTGGACTCCGAACAAAGCATGTATGATGACGTTTGCTGTGGCGCACTTGAAAGACATCAAAGCATCGACTGGACCATCCTTCTGTTGCTGTAAGTGCCGCACTAAGCGCTGGGATTCGAGCAGCAGTTTCTCTTCGAGGATATGGGTGTTCTTTACAAAATCTTTGATTCCGGCAACGCTGATCTTTCGGCAAATTCGCCATCGAGGCGAGTAGTCCGTGAGTACAAGGCTGTTACCGAGACGATTGGCCAATTCAAAGGTGTAGAGTTTTGGTCTCCCAGCAAAGGTAGTAGGATGTTTGATAATTGTTTCTTGGATGGCTTGCTCTCCGTTTATCACCACAACCAAACGATTCCCGAGCATCAAACTGAACACGTCCCCATACTCCTTTGCCATTCCCGTGAAGTCGAGATGTGGGTTATTTCCAATGCGAAAACTGGCACCTGTTTCGGAAAAAAGTTCAATTAATTAGAGTTAACGTTAAAAGTACTTAGTATAAAAGTTCGAGGATTAGAAAGTTAATTGGATTACCGGTATATTCAGGTTGGGTGGCGACCTACATCGGAGCCAGTAATGTGTTTAACTGAAGTGTATTTAAGACTATAGCTTGAAGGCAATTCAGTGAGGTACTATTGTGGAACGAAGCAGTCAACAATCTAAATAGATTCTTTATTTTTGTCTTACAGTCAGAAATTAGCATCTCACACGGTCGCAGATCATGAGTGTCTACCTATTACATTCCGGACTAGGAACTATTGTTACCCCGATTAAGAATTTGTTACGTTATGTTATCTTGGTTTTCTTCTCTTGTTTTATGAACATTAAGCTCATGTTACAACACTGAACGACTCGTAACTTCCTTCTGTTTATCATCAATCGTGGTACAGTGGAACAGAGATTGTGCTGAAAGGGTTCGATAAATAGCATGCGTGGTAAGAAGGTACTTGTTAGCGCACTTTGTTCTCGAATTCGCTGTGACGAGAGGCCAACGCTTGAAACGTCATCTTTCGAATTCAGTTTACCATATCAGCTCAGTTGATAAACTAAACTCAACTGGCCTTTATCTATTTGTACTCTGCCTGAGAGTTGCAACTGAAGACCCCAATCAAGCCTGCGCTGTCAGCGCAAAACATGGAACTGACCATTTCTATAACATAGTCGAAGACAATAGCTTTCTTTGTTGTTCACAAGCAATACTTCGCTAAAACAGATTTGGCAAAATGCACTCATAACTACCGATGACAGGCAAGCCCCAAGGTCCTGGAGGCAGCTTGGAGAAAGAATGTTGCCAGACTTCTCTTGCACAGAACAGCAATAAAACAAGCCAACAAAGAAACACACTTTTTCCAGGTAAAGAAAAATCTTCAAGGGAAAAATTCATGATCACCGTGTAATGACTACCCAAAGAAGCTAAATTTTTACTTTCATCCGCTAGAGAGCCGATTCGAGTTTCGTGGTAGATACGGAAAGTGAGGGTATTAGGGTCGAATATAATTTTTTTCTGCGGAAAAAACACTCGAAAGTGATTAAGTTTGAGTATCAAACGTGACGTCATGATGCCGGCCCACGAAGGCTAAACCCGAAAACAAATCATTCTTTCGGTGACAATTACCCACATGAAAAGCACTTCATATTGAAATTCAGGTGAAATATATGAAATAAAATGATATTTTTTCAAGATGAGTGAAAAAAAACTTCCTATGTTTTAAACTGGAATCCATTTCCATCCTTGAAGTAAATAAAAGAATAGGAAACAATTTACAGTCTCAGTGCGGTGATGTGGAGTATTTTTATTAACCACTTCACTCAGGGATTTTCATAAATAATTTGCAATTTTATGCTATTACGGAGATTTAGCTTTTTTTTTTAAACTGCAGCGTACTACCAATTACGAAAGCTACAGAAGCCAGGCCAAAACGCTGAAAACTACATTGCGCACTCTTTTCGAACAGTAAGTGTGCTGGCTCTTCATAACATCTCACACATTTTCCTCTACTTGCAAGGGGTGCGATAAGGCGCCTACTGTTAAGGGAGCTTATCAGTAGTAGAGAAGGCAGCTGAAATGTCCAAATATTTTGCAAGAGTTACATGTACCACACAGGCAGAACGTTGTCCCCTTCAACCTCGTCCCCAGGGCGCTTTTCCCTGGCTTTGGGTGGGGAGGGAAAAGCGCCCTGGGGACGAGGTTGTTTCCCCTTTAGCTTAAAGGCCGTGAGTTAGGGGAGTTAGTGTTGCCGATTCGGTGGGGGGTTCTGACCTCCTGCACGGTCGGCTACTAAAGTAAAAGTGAACAAACGACATTTTTAATTTTTTTGTTTCGTGGGAGTGGGGGAAGGGGAGGGGGAGGGGTGGGGGAGATGGGCTGGCAGGGTAGGGCAACTTAATTAAGAGACGTCTGTTCTTTCTACATTCTGCATTCTGCAAACAGGTCAAAAACCCCTTTCAGAGCCTCTTTAACAATAGCAAGCCAGAAGTTAATAAATATATTAGGTCATACACACAGATACACGCATGTTTTAAGAAGGCTTAACGCAATCTCCGACACACCCTTTGAAGTTGGTTTTCTTACTGAGTTTGAATAATTGCCCCCCTCCTCCCAAACAATGTTGCCAACAGTGAACAGTCATTTCCTTGTGTATTTCAACATTAATTGGGGGGAGGGGGGGACTTGTATGTTGAAGCTTTATTTGAAAATTTGACAGTTATTACGCTTAGTTTCTGACGTCTGAGAGCTTTTCAGGCCCACCCTGGCGTTATCGTCTCAGCTAGTTTTGCCAGTGATTGTAGATGAATAATCGCGAAAGACGTCTATGGTCTGCGTCACCGTGGTAGATCTTAAAGTCCTGAAAGTCCATATTGGCTAGGTAAGGACGTGGCTACATTTTCACCGTTTGAGCGCAGTGACTTGAAGTCTCTGATAAACGAGGCACACATCATGTGTAGAGACATGTAGAGAAGTGTAGAGTGCTCTTGCATGGTGTAGAGAAGACCGAAAGTATGCCTGTCTTGAGATTCTGTAATAACTGTAAAAATACGCTACAATAAGTAAAAGCCTACCATCCTGAGTTTAAAGAGTCCGTTTTTAGGCTTGATAACTGTGGACACGAGCTAAAACAAAGTGAAGTGGTGTTGTTGGAGCTTTGCATGCTAATTTGACTAATTGAGCTAAATCTGTGCAAATTTGCATTTTTGTTTTCCTTTGAAGAAAGTAGAACATTTTGATCAGAAAGATTTCCAATATCAGTCGTTTTGTCTTTCATTTACACTGCACTGGAACTGAGAGGCCGGGCCACTCAGTATATGGTAGCCATGCGCCAAATTGAATCACGGGATCCAATCGCGAGCGACTTAACACGGAACGGCGAACAACAGCTCAGCCAAGTGGCACAAGATGTCCTTATTTCAAGTAAGAGGCTTAACAGCTTGTTTCAAATAAACTACAGACACCTGGCTCGCCATGTTCAAAAGTTTGCTTTTGATAAACAAGCAGGCCGATGTGTAGTTCCGAATATCAAAAGTCCATACTTTTCAGAGGCCTCTAAAACTACTGGTACCGTGTTAATTGTTGCAAGTTAAAATTCGCTCTTATTGTTTCAGAGTCTCAGTTAAAGAGACGTGTCTAATTTTTTACTCGATATTTTTAATCTGTTAGACAGTGAGAACAATAATTTACCAAAAGAGGTGTTATGTGTTTTCGTTTCGAACACGTTACCGGTAGTATTTTCCGATTTGTTCATTTTGGTCTGACCTTATGAAAACAAAAAAATAATTAATAAAGCTGCTTTGTCACATCAACGCATGTAGTTTGCCGGCTGAAAGCACGACAATTGCAAACAATCCAAAGTAATTCACCCTGTGTGTACGCTCGAGACACGCAAAGGGCACGCTCTTATGCTAGGCTTCGAAATCAAGCAATTGCTTTATATTTCCACAAGGAAACATGAAAAGAACAGTATCTCTTCTTAAAAGCTAACTAAGGAATTCCGAATGCACCAAGATATTTATCAGTTAACGTGGCGTACAAAATACGAGAATCTGTTTTCTTTCCCGTTCCTCGTTTTGCGGTTTTGAGTTCAAGGTTAAAAAGGAAAAAGTGAAATGACGTCTACAAGCAAACCACTTGCCTCTGCGTTGACCATTTCCTCTTGGCCATTATCAAGTTAATCATTTTGTCTGTTTACAAGTTAAATTTAAGATACAAATTAAATGGTTCATTGGCTTACAATGCGTTATCATCAAAGCAACAAAAGAACGAAACAGTTTCTCCTGTCTACATGCGCAACAGTCTTCATCGCCTTGAATCTTCTTCCAGCGAACAGTTTTGGAACAAACCGTGCCAGACAATTTGTTAATGTAAGGGTGTCATTCTTGTTTTGTACACGCAATTGAAATATCAATCAGTCAACCACGGAAGGATGTTGTTGCAAAAGTAACTCACTTAACATTTATTGATCATGCTTTAAGCCCTTTATTACAGACCCCTAATTTGAAATATTTGAACTCTAAAATCTTAACACTTTTCAGCTCTTTAAACATGTTTTGAAGATATTTAGTTTACCACGGTTTCAAAGTGTTTTCTTTTTAAATAATGTATACTGATTTTTGTCGTCTACACATTTAGCACAAATCAAAACATGAATTGAAACTGACCTGAATCTCATGCAAAAGCCAGTCAACATTTTTCTGACTTATTTTCATTTTGTTAAACCCAGGTTAATTAAACATGTCTTGTTGGTGTGAATGGGGTAAGTCCAGTTGGATGACGTAGCGCACAGAAAGTGATTTGCATTTCAACGAAAAGTGAGTGTGTAGAGGTCATACAAAATGATTTCTGTGCAGCAATGACCAAAAAGACTCTTAGGCTTTTTTTTCAGGTGTGTTTTCCCGACAGATTGCCTCTATACTGAAGCTTATTTGCCGGAGAAGAAGTTCTAGGTTCATTGTGCATTTTGTGATCACACAAATGATGACAGAACAGATCCCATCGATGTAAAGAAAGCCGAGATAAATAGTGTCTCGAAGATTTAGAAGTATCTCGAATACGTCGTAGAAGACGACTTGTTACTCATTTGAGAGACCGCCAGGAATGTAAGGCGAAACTCTTTATTCTTCTCAGCTTTATTGAGCAGATCAAAATAAATGGGAACAATGTCAAAACACAAATACACGGAACAAAATGATTGATTTCAATATTGAGTTATAAATAAAAAACCAGCAAAACATTGATGATCCGTTGAGCAAAAGAGATAAAATTAGTAGTATCTATTTGTTTGCAACGTACTATAACGCACAATTTACTGCAGAATTGCATGACTGAAATACACCACTCAATGGAAAGAAAGACTTGACTGTTTAGTTTGCCTTTACGAGAACGTGCAATTGCCAATGAGTAAGGATGTCTTCTGCATAACAAAACTGATACCATCGGCAAACTTGCCGGCTAAATTATTAATTATCTTATGAATAGCCGTCTCATTCAGAAACTGAATTTAGCGGGAAACCATTGTTTAGTCCTGCTAAAAGGTGCAATTTCCAGGACAGAAAAAGTACCGTAAGACATATCTGTTGTCGGTCAGAACCGGTCTCTGGTTAAATCCGTTACGATCTGTAGCTGTAGGTTAAATTGAATACTCACTCTACGTAGTTAAATGCAGCTATATCAACCCTCCCCCCCCCACCCCCCCTTCGTCAAAAGGACTGACCTTTCCTCAAGGTCTGTCTTACGCATCTCAACACAGTCTTTTTAATGTTTCATAATTATCGGCCTATTGATTTCTATATTCGGTGAGCTATCCATTCAGTCTAACATTACAACAGAGTAAGGCAACCAAGAACTGAAACAATGCACTTGCCGGTACTCGAATTCGGACCCTCCAGATTATTAGTTTTCAATTCATCTGAGTGCCTTGAGTATCAACAATTGAGCCTAGGAAAAAGGGATTCGACCAGAGAACGGATTTTACCGGCAGCATATAAATTTTCCATGGTAACGACAACAGCTATTTTCTACGTAACTAAAATTTGAAACACGACAAGCTGGCTGTAACGGTATTGCGATGATCGCTGCAATGTCATTAATTCCGTAATTCTAAGCTTACATAGAACTTCTTCGGTGACAAAATGAGGCCGTATTCTCCCTGAAGATCAATTCCTTGATATTCGGTCGGCAAACCAACCTGTGTAAATCGAAAGCTATGAAGTAGCACGGCTAGGAAAACGCAAACTATTTTCTTTGCCAGAGCTTCACCAGGGCACTTGCGGCGTCCTCCCGAAAATGGAAGGAAGCCACCGAGCAGCTTGGGGTCGATGAGGTGACCTTGACTATCCAAGAAACGCCTGGGGTTAAAAACATGTGGATCTTTCCACGCTTGAGCGTCTTGGTGCACTGACCACAGGTTGACAAAGACCATGGTGTCTTTTGGGATTATGAAATCCCGTATCTTGGACGTGGTGGTTCGTGGTACTGCAAGGGGCACGATGCAGCTTACCCTCAGTAGCTCGTAGACTGCCGCTTGAAGAAGAGGAAGTGATGGTATGTCCCGCAGGGTTGGCAGGCGTTCTTTGCCAATAACGCGATCCAGTTCTTCTTGAAGATCGCGTTGAATGTTTGGGTATGTGATCAGGTAGGCCAGACTCCAATAGAGTTCGGTGGATGAGGTTTCAAATCCCGCACCAAACAGGTCGCCCAGCACGGAAACTATCTGGTCATCCATAAGCAGTGCAGTCATGCTTGGACTTTCTTTCTCATCTCGTAGGTTCTCGTCTTCGTTTTGGCTTTCCTTTTCGACGACATTGATAAAGCTATCCGCTATGTTACGGACTTGTCCGTCCTGATACGTTTCTTTGTTCTTTTCATACATCTGAAACACTTCTTGTAATACTACCTTCATTGTCAGTACGAGATTTTTGAGCGCCTTGTTTGGAAGGTACTTGAGCAGTGGTAGGAAATCAACGTGGCCATTGCCATGCACCGCTTTTAGGTGATTCTCTGCAAGGTGGAGAATTTTAAGGAGACCTTCATCATCGTATGAACGCTCCACTCCGAATAGCGCATTGAGAATGATGTTAGCTGTGGCACACTTCAGAGTTATCAGAGCATCAACGGCCTTTCCCTTCTGTTTCTTGAAGCAGTGAACCAAGCGCTTTGATTCATGCAACAGTTTCTCTTCTAAGGTGTCTTCGTTCTTGACAAAGTTGTGAATGGCACCGACACTGATCTTGCGCGTTAGATTCCATCGGGGCGAGTAGTCACCAAAGGAAAGACTACTTCCTTCAGGATTGGCCAAATTAAATGTGTGGAGCTTTGGCCTCCCAGCAAAGGCAATAGAACGCTTTATAATGGTTTCTCGGATGGCTTGTACTCCATTTATCGCCACAACCAAACGATTGCCAAGCATCAAGCTGAATACGTCGCCATATTCTTTTGCCATTTTGATGAAGTCAAGATGTGGGTTCTTTCCGATGCGAAAGCTTGCTCCTGTTTTGGATAAAGGAAAACTAATAATGAGATGATAGCGAGATTACAAAACAAATACAAAAAATTGTACAAATATAGTGCACAAAGAGGACGAATATTAGGTTAAAAGTCAGGTTATTAGGGATGTAGCATCACTCTTTAACTTCTACATAATTTATTTGCGGGCAATTGCTTTGTTTTGTCATCGTCCCAGAACTTTTGACTCTCATAAATCAAGAAGCTTAGTGAATTGAGAGAGAAATACGATTTCTAAGAATACTATATAGCTTCCGTGAATGAAGTTGACTGAACCTTTGTTTGCCAAAGAACATGTATTTATATAGTCAATTCGCAGTAAACATTTAATGAATATTTGCTTTTCAATTAACTACCGTTTGTCTCATGTCAATTAAATCAGAAGTGAGGAAATCGAAACACATTCAACTCAAATCATGTTTATCAATAGTTGCCGAAAGCAAAATCTGATCGGTACCGAAGGCAGTTGCGAGTATTTTAAACGATTAAAAGTCCTCTTCATTCTTCAGCTTGGCAAAGCACATCTTTAGCTTCGAGCATGCCTGACCCCTAATAAGCCACAAACTATCGACAAACTCAGTCTTATCCGTGTTTTTACTAATGCATAGCAACCTTTTCGCATAGCCAAGCACGATGCTTTCCGTTGTCTCTGAGGTTGGAAAAGAAAACCAAAAGAAGCGAGCGCCGTCTTCTGCCGGAGAGCCTATACAATTTTTTGACGGTATATGACGTCAGTGTTATTTGAATTTGTGAGGAACTGGGACTAAGCAAAAGGTTGATAAGCACGAAGAAATGTGAAGACAGGCGAAACAGATGTGGGAACAAAGTGAAATCAGGCGGCAATGTACATGTTATTATCATTAACAAGCGCTTCTACTGTCAAGGTTCGCATGGGAAAACTGTCCTCCTGATTGCGAGCTGGGTGGCTTCCGCCATTCTGATAGTACTTGGCTGGATCTTTTTTTTACGGATGGCTAGTACACTGAAACAGTTATATATATTTCCCTTAAAAAAGTTGTGCATTCATTCCATGATTGAATTCGACTCAAGTCAGCCTTCCGCCCTAACTTTTTTCTCTACTGCTATAAATAAAAACTTAATATCAAGACTTTTCGAGTAACGGAACAGAACTAACTGCAGAGGTCACTGTTTTTGCGGTAGAAATGAGCAATAGCGCTTAGCCCCTTCGTTAAACCGAAGAGGCCGATCAAGAGTACTTGCTGATCTAATAGACTCAAAGAGCTGATTAATCCCTGGTTAACTTGATGAATCAGCGAGCAATTGGTATTGAGCGTAAATGCTAGCCAAAGGATGAGAGTCATTTTCTTTCTCAAGGTTTTGTTTAGTTTAAAAACTTAAAGTTAAAGTGGTTTACGGCTGTTTGTTATCATGCAAGTGTTCGCACCACAAAGGCAGTGGAAATAAGATAAATCATAGTATATCATGATAATAAGACCGGGACGCTTAACACTTTCATAAATCTTGCGTCAGTGAACTCGAGGTTATTGTATCCATCAGAAGTAGTAAATTTGAAATGCTAAGATAAACAACTTTTGCGGTCACCATGGCAGATTCTCGGCCGAGAACACGCGATACGCCTCTCTGGTCTTAGGCCGGTGACATGCAAGAAATCACGGATGTGCAAATATTAAATAATCATACAGCTATTCTGCCCACCCTTATTAAATAAAAAGTCTTTCTATGTGACGAAATTATTAACTTTAGAAAAAGTGAAAAACAAATTATACATCTAGGACTGGCATCAATAATCATCATTTTTTCTTTTTACTATTGTTGTTCAAATTATGGTAAGAGTGTAAGTGCAGTAGTGTTATCTTGTAATTGTTATTTACTGATTTGTAATTAGTAGTCTATTTTGTTTTTGATATTGTAATTAATAGTGTGATTTGTATTTTAGTAATTCATAATCGTTGTATCTGTTTAGGTGTAACAAAATAATAAAAAGTTTTAAATTAAAAAAAAAAAAAAATCACGGATGTGCAAATATTAAATAATCATACAGCTATTCTGCCCACCCTTATTAAATAAAAAGTCTTTCTATGTGACGAAATTATTAACTTTAGAAAAGGTGAAAAACAAATTATGCATCTAAGACTGGCATCAGTAATGAACTTATTGAAGTTTTTTGTTTGTCAATTACAATCTTTTGGAAAATTTTGCTAACTTTATAAAACGTCAACGAGTTACACTTGGGTAAACCAAAAATATATATTTTTAGTTTAATTTACTCCACGAACTAGAGAAATATTGCTTATACTGCATAAACACACGCACAAATCTTCGAATTCAAGTTAACGCCATGCCTACTGCATTTCTCGACGCTTTGTATGGACTATTTGATTCAGTAAAGATTAATGAGTTTGGACCAGAAAGAGTAGAGATGAATCTATGGACCGTGTGAAGAAGGCTTTTACATTATTGAACGTTCATTAAGACCCTGCAGTGAATGATTTACAGTGACACAGCAACTGAACGCAAGAAAAACACCTCACCTATGACTGGTAACCCCCAAGGTCCCGGAGGCAGATGTGAGGCGGAATGCTCCCATATCTCTTTTCCAAAAAGTAAAACGCACATTAGACAGCAGAGGAATACAATTTGGCCAACAGATGGAAATTCTTCAATTCCAAACAGAAACTTCGCTACGAATGCCATTTTTACCCAATTTCCTTGTTACAGTGCACTCCTCTTCGAGTAGTGTCCAAGGTTCAACTGGGTAGTTTCTAGCGGGAAGAGAAAAGGTATGAAATTGTTTACACTTCATTGAGATCTGATCTGTTAATCGGCGACAATCACGCTATTCTGTCAATAAAGCGATACGTAGAACGTAGTTACTTATTAGTCAGCGTTTTCAACGAGGCATGCTTTGTCTCTGAATTGTTATGGGCCTAAAAGCGTGTATCTTGAAAAGCTTATAAGTTGATTTCATTTTAAGTTTAAGTTGCAATTGTATCGCTTAGAAACACTTTAATCGCAATTTTTAGTCTTATTAGCTGCATTGCTCAGTTACTTCAACGAGTGAGATAAATCCAGTCGACTGCTATTTAGGACCTCGTATTGAGATCTTCTTCATAACTTCACGCATATATAACCTCGTAAAATAAAACTGAAAATATATAGAAACCTGACCAAAAAAATTTGTAAGTTCACAGCTCACGACATGCATCCCGTACGATTAAACATTGTTTTTCGCTGGATTAATATCAACTTTCATTTCAGGAAATAATTTAGGCGATTTGCAAAAACTCGGAATCTAAACCCGTGAACAAAATCATCAAAATCTGTGTAAAAGTCTGCTCAGACAATTCCTGTTTTTTAAAAAATAGTTTTTGAGGTTGCTGTTATTTGCGACACACCGCATTAAAATTACAAGCCCATTTCCGGCCATCAGTACCCGCTAAAGAGATTATTTTAGGAGTGTCGGCGGATTTTTTATCCCTAGGGCCGAATACATTAATTAGATGATACCGGGGTCACCATAAAAAAGAGAGCATTCTCGTTTTTTAAGTATCATTTTAGGTGCCTACTTTTAGTAGTAAAAGCCATAGCTCACATCTGCTAAAATCAGCGATGGCAACTCCATGCGGAATTCGGCTGGCGCGCAGCTGGTTGTTAAATACCTGAAAAATTAGGAAAACATCAGGAGCAGGTTAAGCAGGTTAAGAAGAATTCTCTTAACTCGTAGGGGTTGATGATCAGTGACGGAGTATTCAATTTCCTTTTTGGGCAGGCTAAGAAACAAATCGGGCGAACGTTTTGTGAACGGGTTAGTGACGTTTTTTTAAACAGAGATTTGCGGGAATATCCTACCGCTGAGAAAACGTATCGCATTTTCATAGAACAATGCCGTTGACATATTTCATTGGTCTTTACATCGCAAAAAAAGTCTCATCTCAACCACTGCATTGCCAGCCGGGATCATATTTTGTCATAACAAACTGTAAACACGAATAAACACAAACACTCTAAAAAGAAATAAACATCGCCTTCACTTTGCAAAGTATCTTACTTTTTAGTGGAATATTAATTTTAACTCCGGAATGAGCTATTCCACAGCTGGTTGTCACAACAACAGGAGCTGATGAGCTTTTGATAACAACAGTTGTCACTACTCTCTCTTAATTCAGTTATTCATGGCTCTTTTTCCGATGATTAGCAGATTTTTTTTACTATGTATGTCCAGAACATATAGATGGCACGCTATTTCTCGCACACAACCACTTACAACTGTAACAATGATCAAGCGGCTTATGAAAGTTCGTCAGTCGCCTCCACAAAAAAAAAAAAAAGAGAAAATAACAAAAAACTCAGTGATTTACCTTTGAGAAGTTTGCGTCCGTGTCATCCTTCCTCATCGCTAGGAAAAAACGAAATTGCCAACCGAAATTTAGCGCGTTGTAAGGCGGGCAAATCCTGAAAATGATCTCAGAACAATTAACAAACATTGGACTAAGCTCTTGCATTGACACCGGTGAGACGGTAAAAATTTTTTTTTGTGACTGATGTCTTGCTCTTTCTCTTTCTGAGTTCGGCTTGTTATTAAGTGCGTATGAGAAATAAGATGTTGCATTCTGAAGCCCAGTTCCCTGACCCCAAGACACAGTACACTGGTTTCAAAGTCTATATAGTGAATTTTAATTGGCAATAAATGAAATTTGTCGACAGACGTCTACTTAAGGTTTGATCTAATTAAACAAACTATTGCAAGAATGTCATCTCTTTTCCTACTCTTTTCCTAAATGTGTGGTTTGCATATAGGACCATATACTGGCCTATTTGATTGAAAGGAGACATTAACATTATGACCCCTGTTTTTTACCAAACGAAAAAAATAAGTAGATTTGGTGGTCAAAGTAATTTAATTATATAAACCAAGTTTCAAACCAAAGATTCGCTTTTTCTAGGACTTTTGGCCTATGATAAGAATCCATTATAGATTTGTGAGCATTGATGAACGATTCAGTGCAGTTTACATCATACTTATTAGATTTAAATTGTTTAGCATTAACATTTATTTTTATTTCTTACCTACAGGCCTAAAGCCGCAAGAAATAACACGTAATCGTGCAATCTTAGGGCGATTTCCATTTGACACAACTGACCGGCCAGACCAGGCATTTGGAAGGACTAACTCTAAAACGTCTTCAAATTAACCCTCTGCGAGGATGATACACACTCCTCCGGAAGAAAACGAGGGATTATCATGCAAGTGTTCCTTCAAATTGTTGTATTTTCTATGCAAACTGACCGGTCTGGCTGG
Source organism: Montipora foliosa (assembly GCF_036669935.1). Taxonomy (NCBI): domain Eukaryota; kingdom Metazoa; phylum Cnidaria; class Anthozoa; order Scleractinia; family Acroporidae; genus Montipora; species Montipora foliosa. The sequence goes on along the minus strand of NC_090869.1, from coordinate 23,919,216 downwards.
CCAGGTCTGACAAAAGGAAAGCGCCCTTAGGTTTTTCCTGTCCCTCCATAATTGTTACAAGTCTAATTCGTTTCAGTAACAGTCTTTATTAAAAATACATAAGCGCGTGAAAAGAAAACTGTAATCACCAGAAGAGGTATTAATGTCAATTTATTCATAAGGTGATGATTCAAGTGACCGATGAAATTTTCTCGATCGCCAAAAAGCGCTCCTCAGTACGGAGACCCGGCAGGAAACTTGTCTTTAAAATGTAACTTTGCACAGTACCAAGAGATAATGGGGTACTAAGTCTTTTGCGGTTATTTCGTGTCGTTTACTTTATACAATGTGGGCGAATGATCTTAAAATTGAATTTATACGAGCGGTTTCAGAGCAAAAATATAGAATGAAAGATTCGCATTTGTACTCTCACGTTGTCGTTAAAACCTCAAATTTCACGGCGTTGTTGTTATGCAGAGTGCAGCAAAAAAATACTTGCCGCACGTGCAGCACGATTTTTTCACCTCTTTGAACCACTCACACTGTTGTTTTGTTGCGTTTTCGTAGCCGTAGCCGTCGTCACTTCTTAAACTCGCTATTACAACATAGTAAGGGAACGAACTTGAACTGTACAATGCACTTGCACAATGTAGTCCGATCGAACACGGACCCTCCAGATCTTTAGTCCTGTGTCTTTACCTTTACAATACAACTCATTTCTTTTCATCATTTACTTTTCTATGTAATAAGTCAATTGAAATCCATGTATAATAATACCCAAAACTAACCCTAAGCTGACCCTACAATTTTTGTCTAGGGGTAATTTAGGCTCCAAAAAATGTTTCTTCAATTCATCTGAGTGCCTATTCAATCTATTCTAGGTAAAATGAGGATCAGCAATTAAATCTAGGTAAAAACGGATTCAACCTGAGAACGGATTTTATCAGCAACATATCCATGGTAATAAAAACAGCTATTTAAGCTTAAATTTGAAACACGACAAGCTGGTTGTAACGGTATTGCGATGATCGCTGCAATGTCATTAATTCCGTAATTCTAAGCTCACAAAGAACTTCTTCGGTGATAAAATGAGGCCGTATTCTCCCTGAAGATCAATTCCTTGATATTCGGTCGGCAAACCAACCTGTGTAAATCGAAAGCTATGAAGTAGCACCGCTAGGAAAACGCAAACTATTTTTTTTGCCAGAACTTCACCAGGGCACTTGCGGCGGCCTCCCGAAAATGGAAGGAAGTCACCGAGCAGCTTGGGGTCGATGAGGTGACCTTGACTATCCAAGAAACGCCTGGGGTTAAAAACATGTGGATCTTTCCACGCTTGAGCGTCGTGGTGCACTGACCACAGGTTGACGAAGACCATGGTGTCTTTTGAGATTATGAAATTCCGTATGCGTATCTCGGACGTGGTGGTTCGTGGTACTGCAAGGGGAACGATGCAGCTTACCCTCAGTAGCTCGTAGACTGCCGCTTGAAGAAGAGGAAGTGATGGTATGTCCTGCAGGGTTGGCAGGCGTTCTTTGCCAATAACGCGATCCAGTTCTTCTTGAAGATCGCGTTGAATGTTTGGATATGTGATCAGGTAGGCCAGACTCCAATAGAGTTCGGTGGATGAGGTTTCAAATCCCGCACCAAACAGGTCGCCCAGCACGGAAACTATCTGGTCATCCTTAAGCGGTGCAGTCATGCTTGGACTTTCTTTCTCATCTCTTAGGTTCTCGTCTTGGTTTTGGCTTTCCTTTTCGACGACATTGATAAAGCTATCCGCTATGTTACGGACTTGTCCGTCCTGATACGTTTCTTTGTTCTTTTCATACATCTGAAACACTTCTTGTAATACTACCTTCATTGTCAGTACGAGATTTTTGAGCGCCTTGTTTGGAAGGTACTTGAGCAGTGGTAGGAAATCAACGTGGCCATTGCCATGCACCGCTTTTCGGTGATTCTCTGCAAGGTGGAGAATTTTAAGGAGACCTTCATCATCGTATGAACGCTCCACTCCGAATAGCGCATTGAGAATGATGTTAGCTGTGGCACACTTCAGATTTATCAGAGCATCAACGGCCTTTCCCTTCTGCTTCTTCAAGCAGTGAACCAAGCGCTTTGATTCATGCAACAGTTTCTCTTCTAAGGTGTCTTCGTTCTTGACAAAGTTGTGAATGGCACCGACACTGATCTTGCGCGTTAGATTCCATCGGGGCGAGTAGTCACCAAAGGAAAGACTACTTCCTTCAGGATTGGCCAAATTAAATGTGTGGAGCTTTGGCCTCCCAGCAAAGGCAATAGAACGCTTTATAATGGTTTCTCGGATGGCTTGTTCTCCATTTATCACCACAACCAAACGATTGCCAAGCATCAAGCTGAATACGTCGCCATATTCTTTTGCCATTTTGGTGAAGTCAAGATGTGGGTTCTTTCCTATGCGAAAGCTTGCACCTGTTTTGGATAAAGGAAAACTAATAATGAGATGATAGCGAGATTAAAAAACAAATACAAAAAATTGTACAAATATAATGCACAAAGAGGACGAATATTAGGTTAAAAGTCAGGTTATTAGGGATGTAGCATCACTCTTCAACTTCTACATAATTTATTTGGGGGCAATTGCTTTGTTTTGTCATCTTCCCAGAAATTTTGACTCTCATAAATCAAGAAGCTTAGTGAATTGAGAGAGAAATACGATTTCTAAGAATACTATAGCTTGCGTGAAAGAAGTTGACTGAACCTTTGTTTGCCAAAGAACATGTATTTATAGAGTCAATTAGCAGTGAACATTTAATGAATATTTGCTTTTCAATTAACTACCGTTTGTCTCTTGTCAATTAAATCAGAAGTGAGGAAATCGAAACACATTTAACTCAAATCATGTTTATCAATAGTTGCCGAAAGCAAAATCTGATCGGCACCGAAGCGGCAGTTGCGAGTATTTTAAACGATTAAAAGTCCTCTTCATTCTTCAGCTTGGCAAAGCACATCTTTAGCTTCGAGCATGCCTGACCCTTAATAAGCCACAAACTATCAACAAACTCAGCTCTTATGCGAGTTTATACTAATGCACAGCAACCTTTTCGCATAGCCAAGCACGATGCTTTCCGTTGCCTCTGAGGTTGGAAAAGAAAACCAGAAGAAGCGAGCGCCGTCTTCCGCCGGAGCGCCTATACAAATTTTTCACGGTATATATTACGTCAGTGTTATTTGGATTTTTAAGGAACTGGGAATAAGCAAAAGGTTTACAAACACGAAGAAATGTGAAGACAGGCGAAACAGATGTGGGAACAAAGTGAAATCAGGCGGCAATGTCCATGTTATTATCATTAACAAGCGCTTCTACTGTCAAGGTTCGCATGGGAAAACTGTCCTCCTGATTGCGAGCTGGGTGGCTTCCGTCATTCTGATAGTACTTGGCTGGATCTTTTTTTTACGAATGGCTAGTTCACTGAAACAGTTATATATGTTTCCCTTAAAAAAGTTGTGCATTCATTCCATGATTGAATTCGACTCAAGTCAGCCTTCGGCCCTAACTTTTTTCTCTACTGCTATAAATAAAAACTTAATATCAAGACTTTTTGAGAAACGGAACAGAACTAACTGTAGAGGTCACTGTTTTTGCGGTAGAAATGAGCAATAGCGCGTAGCCCCTTCGTTAAACCGAAGAGACCGATCAAGAGTACTTGCTGATCTAATAGACTCAAGGAGCTGATTAATCCCTGGTTAACTTGATGTATCAGCGAGCAATTGGTATTGAGCATAAATGCTAGCCAAAGGATGAGAGTCATTTCCTTTCTCAAGGTTTTGTTTAGTTTAAAAACTTATCATGCAAGTGTTCGCACCACAAAGGCAGTGGAAATAAGATAAATCATAGTATGTCATGATCATAAGACCGGGACGCTTAACACTTTCATAAATCTTGCGTCAGTGAACTTGAGGTTATTGTATCCATCAGAAGTAGTGAATTTGAAATGCTAAGATAAACAACTTTTGCGGTCACCATGGCAGATGCTCGGTCGAGAACACGCGATACGCCTCTCTGGTCTTAGGCCGGTGACATGCAAGAGGTAATCACGGATGTGCAAATATTAAATAATCATACAGTTATTCTGCCCACCCTTATTAAATAAAAAGTCTTTCTATGTGACGAAATTATTAACTTTAGAAAAGGTGAAGTTTTTTGTTTGTCAATTACAATCTTTTGGAAAATTTTGCTAACTTTATAAAACGTCAACGAGTTACACTTAGGTAAACCAAAAAGATATATTTTTAGTTTAATTTACTCCACGAACTAGAGAAATATTGCTCATACTGCATAAGTAAACACACGCACAAATCTCCGAATTCAAGTTAACGCCATGCCTACTGCATTTCTCGACGCTTTGTATGGACGATTTGATCATTCAGTAAAGATTAATGAGCTTGGACCAGAAAGTGTAGAGATTAATCTTTGGACCGTGTGAAGAAGGCTTTTACATTACTGAACGTTCATTAAGACCCTGCAGTGAATGAATTACAGTGACACAGCAACTGAACGCAAGGAAAACACCTCACCTATGACTGGTAACCCCCAAGGTCCCGGAGGCAGATGTGAGGCTGAATGCTCCCATATCTCTTTTCCAAAAAGTAAAACGCACATTAGACAGCAGAGGAATACAATTTGGCCAACAGATGGAAATTCTTCAATTCCAAACAGAAACTTCGCTACGAATGCCATTTTTACCCAATTTCCTTGTTACAGTGCACTCCTCTTCGAGTAGTGTCCAAGGTTCAACTGGGTAGTTTTTAGCGGGAACAGACAAGGTATGAAATTGTTTACACTTCATTGAGATTTGATCTGTTAATCGGCGACAATCACGCTATTCTGTCAATAAAGCGATACGTAGAACGTAGTTAGTTATTACTCAGCGTTTTCAACGAGGCATGCTTTGTCTCTGAATTGTTATCAGCCTAAAAGCGTGTATCTTGAAAAGCTTATAAGTTGATTTCATTTTAAGTTTAAGTTGCAATTGTATCGCTTAGAAACACTTTAATCGCAAGTTTTAGTTTTATTAGCTGCATTGCTCAGTTACTTCAACGAGTGAGATAAATCCAGTCGACTGCTATTTAGGACCTCGTATTGAGCTCTTTTTCATAACTTCACGCAAATATAACCTAGTAACATAAACTGAAAATATATAGAAAACTGACCAAAAAAATTTGTAAGTTCACAGCTCACGACATGCATCCCGTACGATTAAACATTGTTTTTCGCTTGATTAATATCAACTTTCATTTCAGAAAATAATTTAGGCGATTTGCAAAAACTCGGAATGTAAACCTGTGAACAAAATCATCAAAATCTATGTAAAAGTCTGCTCAGACAATTACTGTTTTTTTAAAAATAGTTTTTGAGGTTGCTGTTATTTGGGACACGCCGCATTATAATTATAAGCTCATTTCCGGCCATCAGTACCCGCTAAAGAGATTATTTTAGGAGTGTCGCCGGATTTTTTATCCCTAGGGCCGAATACATTAATTGACCTTCTGAGCGTTAGCTTTCACGTGTAGTGCCACGTGACGTTTCATGTAAGCAAACCTCGAAAGTTCGGACATTCGAGAAGATCGGACATATAACACATGGTGAGATGGCGTGGCGAGCAGATATGAAATCTTAGTTTCTTTTTGCGTTGGACATGGAAATGATGCAACAAAGACACAAGTCACTTCGATGATTAGCATTTGATGTGCGACGCGGTAGTTTTACACTCTTACTTCCGTCTTCGACAGGATTTACGGTGGTGAGTCAGCTTTTGAACATCTTCGATCCCTAGGCGGACGGAAACGAAATGTATTCCTTACATTTGGTTATTACGAATACCTTCATGTATTTAAATTGTTATATATTTGTGCACTTCGAGGTCAGTAATAAAACCAAATAAATGTGATTTGAGTGTGTGTAAATCGAGCCTCCTCTGTCAGTGAGCCTTCAATTCGAAAACACTGAATCAGTCCATCTAACAACAGTAAGCAGTCCTGTTTGCTACAGTTCCAGGGTCAACATGTCCATGCAGATGCCTATTAAAGAAGGACTTCTACACAATGAATATCGCAGAACTTAAAAAATATTTGCAGGAGCGTGGAGTTTCAGTGAATGCGTTTAGAAGTCTTCGCTAATAGAAATCGCCGCTGCAGTTGAAGCATTGACGCTTTACTTTAATAAAGGTAATTGCCTCTAGCGCAAATAATGCTAATCTGGCAATGGATGCTATCAGTAGAAAGACAAAACCGACGATGCAGACAATTTATTTATCCCAATCAAAAGCTCAAGAACTGCACTTCTGCCCCAATCCATTTTCCATGCAATCAAGATCATGAACAATTTCATCTCCTCGGCGCCATTCGGCTTGCACGATATTTCAGTCTAACCATTTAACGTACCACTCCACTGAATCATGTACTGAATACAAGCAGGGACTCGCCGCTTACAAGTCCTTCGATGATTGTCGCTTATTTACTGATGGTTTAACACGTTGATTCTTTGCAAAGTGGAGTGTGTCCATGTATATGAGAGTGTAGCCAAAGTGAAGCCCTTCATGAAAAGGATTTGTTGACCGAGGAAGGAAAAACACCCTTCCAAAAGTTAAACTCACATACTCATGTACATCAGTGTTCCTTCACCCGAAGGCACTAATCTGCCAGATGAGGAGAGATATCTGAAAATTTTTACCACAAAAATGTGCCAATTACCTACTAGTAGTCCTGTTATCTTGCCTTTATTAGAAAAACTTCATTTCACTACAGAACTTGCAGACAGGTCAAGTTGACGAAACCGCTCAATCAAATGAAAGCAAGCTTGTGAGTGGTATTAATGAATTAAGAATAAACCACAAGAGTTTCTAAGACTGATGCAAACATTTCGACGGAAGAAGTTTCGGGAGTTGTTGGCTTTCAGTGATAAAGAAATTAACTAAAGTTCGTTGAGAGCACCAAGACAAAGCAATGGCAATGTGAGGACTGGGGGTCATAACCGTTTCAAAGAGCAAGAGAGTCTTCTCAAGAAAAATTGATAGTGCTGAAAATGTCACAAAGTTGGTACAGCGCATTCTCTCTTTTTGAATGTCCCCAGGCTAATACACTTTGTTTGCCCCCCATAATTTTTCATAAACTATTGTTTTCAAATGCTCTTGGGAATATGTAATGTCCCCAAGAGCATTTGAAAACAATAGTTTATGCAAAATTTGGGGGGCAAACAAAATGTCTCATAAGGCATTCGAAAATAGAGAATAGCATAAGCACAAACAACCCTACATAATGGTAAAATAAAGAATGGAACCCTAAAATGCCAGAGAATGGGACTATTTCATGAAGTCAGTGCTCCCAATGCATGCAAGCGGGTTGTGAGCCATACCCACCACAAACTGGATTTGATCTCAAAGGGCTTTTTGATTACGAAGTGGCTTTTTGGAAGGCGATTACAAAGTGGCTTTTTTACGAAGGGCTTTTTGATTACGAGCAATAATATTCTGACATGCCAGCGTTCTAAAGGTTGTCCAAACACTGCTGTAGAATATATAAGTGTTACTGGAAAAACAGAGATCGGTTTGTGGCAACACAAATGGTCATTGTTTTGCATTGAAAGCAACTTCAAAGTACTAATTTAAGTTCAGCTTGAAATGTTTATAAGTGGGCTAAAACGTTGTCAATTTGTTGTGTGGAAACAAGGAATCTTCTCTAATGAGTGTGCCAAACTAGAGAAGAGTCCTTCCCCTTCTCCTCTTTTATATAATAATAATAATAATAATAATAATAATAGTAATGATAATAATAATAATAATAATAATAATAATAGTAATAATAATAATAATAATAATAATAATAATAATAATGATAATAATAATAATAATAATAATAATAATAATAATAGAAGTTCAAAATAGTACTTGAAGTGAATATTTCATGCTTTCATGCTAACAAATGAGTACTGTAAAAATTGTGGGAAGCAACAGATGTATCACCCAATCATAATGAGTTTAAACTGTTCATGAATTACGACCGGTAATTTGACAATGTTTTTTCAAAATGGTTCGCCAAAAATCAGTAGATAATTTCTTTTAAGGGAAATCTCCCTAACAGTACTGTAGATATGTGTCATTCCAATTAACAGAAGGTCAATACTGTTCCATGTAATAAAAATAAAACCTCTTCAGTTTTCGTCAACTTCAATGAAGAAACTTTTTCAGTTTGTATTGGCTCAACGCTACATTGATCCCATGGTCAATGGTATGCACGATATATAATTATAGCTCAACAACAAAGGGTAGACTACTTACTATACAACTAGTAGTGTATTTACCGTCCTTTGAACACACAAACGAGTCACTGCGATGAGTCATGCCATTATCCGCGTGTTCCGTTTTCTGCCTCTCGATTGCTATACCTTCGGCCGGAAAATGCAAAAACTTGATCAGATCACCATTCAAGTTTCTTACCTATGACTTTGGGAATCGGGAATCGTTTTTACGTGTAACGGAAGCACGCCTTTTAGTCGAGCTCGAGAGCATTCTGCAACTCGCAATAAACGGTGGAAATGACAACTGTCTCTGATGCAGCTAATAAGTCACTTTTATTCGGTTTAATTACCGACCTTTAGGTGAAAATATATAGGACAATTTTCATACACAAAGGTAAATTCGTAAATAACATAAGGCGAGGAATGCATTTCGTTTCCGTCGGCCCAGCGATCGAAGATGGAACAAACAGTCTCACCCGCGTCACTCCTGTCGAAATACGAGTGTGAAACTATCGTGTCCTACACCAAATGCTAACCATGGAAGTGACTTGTGTCTTTGTTGCATCATTTCCATGTCCAACGCAAAAAGAAACTAACATTTCATATCTGCTCGCCACGCCATCTCACTATGTGTTATATGTCCGATCTTCTCGAATGTCCGAACTTTCGAGGTTTGTTTACATGAAGTCACGTGACACTACACGTTAAAGCTGGCGCTCAGGGGCCAGTTGCTGGAAGCCTGGTTAGCGCTAACCGTTGGTTAAGAGGTATCAAAACGTATAGATTTCCGTGGTGTTTAACGCTGGTTAGCGCTAACCATGCTTCCAGCAACCCGGGCCACAAGGTCAATTAGATGATACCGGGGTCACCATAAAAAAGAGAGCATTCTCGTTTTATAAGTATCATTTTAGGTGCCTACTTTTAGTAGTAAAAGCCATAGCTCACATCTGCTAAAATCAGCGATGGCAACTCCATGCGGAATTCGGCTGGCGCGCAGCTGGTTGTTAAATACCTGAAAAATTAGGAAAACATCAGGAGCAGGTTAAGAAGAATTCTCTTTACTAGTAGGGGTTGATGATCAGTGACGGAATATTCAATTTCCTTTTAGGCAGGCTAAGAAACAAATCGGGCGAACGGTTTGTGAACCGGTTAGTGACGTTTTTTTAAACAGAGATTTGCGGGAATATCCTACCGCTGAGAAAACGTATCGCTTTTTCATAGAACAATGCCGTTGATATACTTTATTGGTCTTTACATCGCAAAAAAAGTCTCATCTCAACCACTGTATTGCCAGCCGGGATCATATTTTGTCATAACAAACTGTAAACACGAATAAACACAAACACTCTAAAAAGAAATAAACATCGCCTTCACTTTGCAAAGTATCTTACTTTTTAGTGGAATATATATATTAATTTTAACTCCGGAATGAGCTTTTGATAACAACAGTTGTCACTACTCTCTCTTAATTCAGTTATTCAAGGCTCTTTTTCCGATGATTGGCAGATTTTTTTTACTATGTATGTCCAGAACATATAGATGGGACGCTATTTCTCGCACACAGCCACTTACAACTGTAACAATGATCAAGCGGCTTATGAAAGTTCGTCAGTCGCCTTCACAAAAAAAGGAGAAAATAACAAAAAACTCAGTGATTTACCTTTGAGAAGTTTGCGTCCGTGTCATCCTTCTTCATCGCTAGGAAAAAAGGAAATTGCCAACCGAAATTTAGCGCGTTGTAAGGCAAATCCTGAAAATGATCTCAGGACAATTAACAAACATTGACACCGGTGAGACGGTAAAAAGTTTTTTTGTGACTGATGTCTTGCTCTTTCTCTCTCTGAGTTCGACTTGTTATTAAGTGCGTATGAGAAATAAGATGTTGCATTCTGAAGCCCAGTTCCCTGACTCCAAGACACAGTACACTGGTTTCAAAGTCTATATAGTGGATTTTAATTGGCAATAAATGAAATTTGTCGACAGACGTCTACTTAAGGTTTCATCCAATTAAACAAACTATTGCAAGAATGTCATCTCTTTTCCTACTCTTTTCCTAAATGTGTGGTTTGCATATAGGACCATATTCTTGGATTTCACATGACGTCACGGCCGCCATGTTGGTGTCCCCAAACAATGAAATGGCGGCCATGTTGGTGTCGCAATCCGATCCTCCGGGAATTGAAAGCTATTATTATGCTAACGTCTTCTTTTGTTTTCGTTGAAAAACATGGCTGTTGATCACGTGAGTGAAAACCAACAATACTGGCCTATTTGATTGAAAGGAGACATTGACATTATGACCCCTGTTTTTCACCAAACGAAAAAAAATAAGTAGATTTGGTGATCAAAGTAATTTAATTATATAAACCTAGTTTCAAACCAAAGATTCGCTTTTTATAAGACATTTGGCCTATGATAAGAATCCATTCTAGATTTGTGAGCATTGATGATCGATTCAGTGCAGTTTACATCATACTTATTAGATTTAAATTGTTTAGCATTAACATTTATTTTTATTAAACCTACAGGCCTAAAGCCGCAAGAAGTAACACGTAATCGTGCAATCGCTTTCCATTTGACACAACTGACCGGCCAGACCAGGCATTTGGAAGGACTAACTCTAAAACGTCTTCAAATTAACCCTCTGCGAGGATGATACACACTCCTCCGGAAGAAAACGAGGGATTATCATGCAAGTGTTCCTTCAAATTGTTGCATTTTCTATGCAAACTGACCGGTCTGGCTGGCCAGGTCTGACAAAAGGAAAGCGCCCTTAGGTTTTTCCTGTCCCTCCATATTTGTTACAAGTCTAATTCGTTTCAGTAACAGTCTTTATTAAAAATACATAAGCGCGTGAAAAGAAAACTGTAATCACCAGAAGAGGTATTAATGTCAATTTATTCATAAGGTGATGATTCAAGTGACCGATGAAACTTTCTCGATCGCCAAAAAGCGCTCCTCAGTACGGAGACCCGGCAGGAAACGTGTCTTTAGAATGTAACTTTGCACAGTACCAAGAGATAATGGGGTACTAAGTCTTTTGCGGTTATTTCGTGTCGTTTACTTTATACAATGTGGGCGAATGATCTTAAAATTGAATTTATACGAGCGGTTTCAGAGCAAAAATATAGAATGAAAGATTCGCATTTGTACTCTCACGTTGTCGTTAAAACCTCAAATTTCACGGCGTTGTTGTTACGCAGAGTGCAGCAATAAAATACTTGCCGCACGTGCAGCACGATTCTTTCACCTCTTTCAACCACTCACACTGTTGTTTTGTTGCGTTTTCGTAGCCGTAGCCGTCGTCACTTCTTAAACTTGCTATTACAACATAGTAAGGGAACAAACTTGAACTGTACAATGCACTTGCACAATGTAGTCCGATCGAACACGGACCCTCCAGATCTTTAGTCCTGTGTCTTTACCTTTACACTACAACTCATTTTTTTTCATCATTTACTTTTCTATGTAATAAGTCAATTGAAATCCATGTATAACAATACCCAAAACTAACCCTAAGCTGACCCTACAATTTTTGTCTAGGGGTAATTTAGGCTCCAAAAAATGTTTCTTCAATTCATCTGAGTGCCTATTCAATCTATTGTAGGTAAAATGAGGATCAGCAATTAAATCTAGGTAAAAACGGATTCAACCTGAGAACGGATTTTATCAGCAACATATCCATGGTAATGAAAACAGCTATTTAAGCTTAAATTTGAAACACGACAAGCTGATTGTAACGGTATTGCGATGATTGCTGCAATGTCATTAATTCCGTAATTCTAAGCTCACAAAGAACTTCTTCGGTGATAAAATGAGGCCGTATTCTCCCTGAAGATCAATTCCTTGATATTCGGTCGGCAAACCAACCTGTGTAAATCGAAAGCTATGAAGTAGCACCGCTAGGAAAACGCAAACTATTTTCTTTGCCAGAGCTTCACCAGGGCACTTGCGGCGGCCTCCGGAAAATGGAAGGAAGCCACCGAGCAGCTTGGGGTCGATGAGGTGACCTTGACTATCCAAGAAACGCCTGGGATTAAAAACATGTGGGTCGTTCCACGCTTGAGCGTCTTGGTGCACTGACCACAGGTTGACGAAGACCATGGTGTCTTTTGGGATTATGAAATCCCGTATGCGTATCTCGGACGTGGTGGTTCGTGGTATTGCGAGGGGCAGGATGCAGCTTACCCTCAGTAACTCGTAGACTGCCGCTTGAAGAAGAGGAAGTGATGGTATGTCCTGCAGGGTCGGCAGGCGTTCTCTGCCAATAACGCGATCCAGTTCTTCTTGAAGATCGCGTTGAATGTTTGGATATGTGATCAGGTAGGCCAGACTCCAATAGAGTTCGGTGGATGAGGTTTCAAATCCCGCACCAAATAGGTCGCCCAGCACGGAAACTATCTGGTCATCCTTAAGCAGTGCAGTCATACTTGGACTTTCTTTCTCATCTTGTAGGTTCTCGTCTTTGTTTTGGCTTTCCTTTTCGACGACATTGATAAAGCTATCCGCTATGTTACGGACTTGTCCGTCCTGATAAGTTTCTTTGTTCTTTTCATACATCTGAAACACTTCTTGTAATACTACCTTCATTGTCAGTACGAGATTTTTGAGCGCCTTGTTTGGAAGGTACTTGAGCAGTGGTAGGAAATCCACGTGGCCACTGCCATGCACCGCTTTTCGGTGATTCTCTGCAAGGTGGAGAATTTTAAGGAGACCTTCATCATCGTATGAACGCTCCACTCCGAATAGCGCATTGAGAATGATGTTAGCTGTGGCACACTTCAGAGTTATCAGAGCATCAACGGCCTTTCCCTTCTTTTTCTTGAAGCAGTGAACCAAGCGCTTCGATTCATGCAACAATTTCTCTTCTAAGGTGTCTTCGTTCTTGACAAAGTTGTGAATGGCACCGACACTGATCTTGCGCGTTAGATTCCATCGGGGCGAGTAGTCACCAAAGGAAAGACTACTTCCTTCAGGATTGGCCAAATTAAATGTGTGGAGCTTTGGCCTCCCAGCAAAGGCAATAGAACGCTTTATAATGGTTTCTCGGATGGCTTGTACTCCATTTATCACCACAACCAAACGATTGCCAAGCATCAAGCTGAACACGTCGCCATATTCTTTTGCCATTTTAGTGAAGTCAAGATGTGGGTTCTTTCCGATGCGAAAGCTTGCACCTGTTTTGGATAAAAGAAAACTAATAATCAGATGATAGCGAGATTAAAAAAACAAACACAAAAAAATTGTACAAATGTAGGGCACAAAGAGGACGAATATTAGGTTAAAAGTTAGGTTATTAGGGATGTAGCATCACTCTTCAACTTCTACATAATTTATTTGGGGGCAATTGCTTTGTTTTGTCATCGTCCCAGAGCTTTTGACTCTCATAAATCAAGAAGCTTAGTGAATTGAGAGAGAAATACGATTTCTAAGAATACTGTAGATTGCGTGAATGAAGTTGACTAAACCTTTGTTTGCCAAAGAACACGTATTTGCAGAGTCAATTCGCGAATATTGCTTTTCAATTGACTACCGTTTGTCTCTTGTCAATTAAATCAGTAGTGAGTAAATCGAAACATTCAGTTCAAATCATGTTTATCAATAGTTGCCGAAAGCAAAATCTGATCACGGCGGCACTGAAGGCAGTTGCGAGTATTTTAAACGATTAAAAGTCCTCTTCATTCTTCAGCTTGGCAAAGCACATCTTAAGCTTCGAGCATGCCTGACCCTTAATAAGCCACTAACTATCGACAAACTCAGCTCTTATGCGAGTTTTTACTAACGGACAGGAACCTTTTCGCATAGCCAAGCCGCACGATGCTTTCCCTGCCTGTGGAAAAGAAAACCCGAAAAGGAGCGAGCGCCGTCTTCTCAGTGCCGGAAAGCCTATACAATTTTTTTTACGGTATATATTACGTCAGTGTTATTTGGATTTGTAAGGAACTCGGACTAAGCAAAAGGTTGACAAGGACGAAGAAATGTGAAGACGAGCGAAACAGATGTGGGAACAAAGTGAAATCCATGTTGTCATCATTGTTAACAAGCGCTTCTACTGTCAAGGTTCGCATGGGAAAACTGTCCTCCTGATTGCGAGCTACATGGCTTCCGCCACTCTGATCTTACTTGACTGGATCTGTTTTTTTACGGATGGCTAGTACA
>NC_090869.1:23877303-23899803 GCF_036669935.1 Montipora foliosa | reverse complement strand
CTAGATTTGTGAGCATTGATGATCGATTCAGTGCAGTTTACATCATACTTATTAGATTTAAATCGTTTAGCATTAACGTTGATTTTTATTTCTTGTCTACAGGCCTAACTCCGCAAGAAATGACACTAGATCGTGCAATCTTAGGTTTGTTTCTGTCCCTCCATATTTGTTAGAAGACTAATTCGTTTCAATAACAGTCTTTATTACAAAACACATAAGCCCGTTAAAAGAAAACTGTAATAACGAGAAGAGGTGTCCAGTTATTTTCTATTTATTCTTAAAGTGATCATACAAGTGACCGATGAAACTTTCTCGATAGCCTAAAAGCTCCTCAGTACGGCGACCGCGACGAAAACGTCTCTTTAAAGAGGGTGTGAATGGGGTTAACCGACTAGCGACAAAGGGCTAGAAAATATTACTGACTACCGACAAAACGAGGAAAAAATTACCGAATAGCGACAAAAAAAGTAACTGGGATTTACCGACAACCGACAAGGGTCGAAAAGTTTAACCGACAACCGACAAAGTAATAAAAATTTAACCGACAACCGACATGTGGACCCGCCTATTCAGACCCTCTTAAGTGTAACTTTGCACAGTAATAAGTCTTTTGCCGTTATTTCATCTCGTTCACTTCATACAATGCGGGCGAATGATCTTAAAATTGAATTTATACGAGCGGTTTCAGAGCAAAAATATAGAGTGCAAGATTCGCATTTGTACTCTCACGTTGTCGTTAAAACCTCAAATTTAATGATTTCACGGCGTTGTTGTTATGCAGAGTGCAGCAATAAAATACTTGCCGCACGTGCAGCACGATTCTTTCACCTCTTTTAACCAATCACACTGTTGTTTTGTTGCGTTTTAGTAGCCGTAGCCGTCGTCACTTCTTAAACTCGCTATTACAACATAGTAAGGGAACGAACTTGAACTGTACAATGCACTTGCACAATGTAGTCCGATCGAACTCGGACCCTCCAGATCTTTAGTCCCGTGTCTTTACCTTTACAATACAACTCATTTCTTTTCATCATTTACTTTTCTATATAATAAGTCAATTGAAATCCATGTATAATAATACCCACAACTAACCCTAAGCTGACCCTATAATTTTTAGGCTTAATTTAGGCTTCAAAAAATGTTTCTTCAATTCATCTAAGTGCCTATTCAATCTATTGTAGGTAAAATGAGGATCAACAATTAAATCTAGGTAAAAACGGGTTCAACCTGAGAACGGCAACACATCCATGGTAATGACCACAGCTATTTAAACTTAAATTTGAAACACGACAAGCTGGTTGTAACGTTACCGCGATGATCGCTGTAATGTCATTAATTCCGTAATTCTAAGCTCACAAAGAACTTCTTCGGTGATAAAATGAGGCCGTATTCTCCCTGAAGATCAATTCCTTGATATTCGGTCGGCAAACCAACCTGCGTAAATCGAAAGCTATGAAGTAGCACGGCTAGGAAAACGCAAACTATTTTCTTTGCCAGAGCTTCACCAGGGCACTTGCGGCGTCCTCCCGAAAATGGAAGGAAGCCACCGAGCAGCTTGGGGTCGATGAGGTGACCTTGACTATCCAAGAAACGCCTGGGATTAAAAACATGTGGGTCTTTCCACGCTTGAGCGTCGTGGTGCACTGACCACAGGTTGACGAAGACCATGGTGTCTTTTAAGATTATGAAATCCCGTATGCGTATCTCGGACGTGGTGGTTCGTGGTACTGCAAGGGGCACGATGCAGCTTACCCTCAGTAGCTCGTAGACTGCCGCTTGAAGAAGAGGAAGTGATGGTATGTCCTGCAGGGTCGGCAGGCGTTCTCTGCCAATAACGCGATCCAGTTCTTCTTGAAGATCGCGTTGAATGTTTGGATATGTGATCAGGTAGGCCAGACTCCAATAGAGTTCGGTGGAGGAGGTTTCAAATCCCGCACCAAACAGGTCGGCCAGCACGGAAACTATCTGGTCATCCTTAAGCAGTGCAGTCATACTTGGACTTTCTTTCTCATCTCGTAGGTTCTCGTCTTGGTTTTGGCTTTCCTTTTCGACGACATTGATAAAGCTATCCGCTATGTTACGGACTTGTCCGTCCTGATAAGTTTCTTTGTTCTTTTCATACATCTGAAACACTTCTTGTAATACTACCTTCATTGTCAGTACGAGATTTTTGAGTGCCGTGTTTGGAAGGTACTTGAGCAGTGGTAGGAAATCAACGTGGCCATTGCCATGCACCGCTTTTCGGTGATTCTCTGCAAGGTGGAGAATTTTAAGGAGACCTTCATCATCGTATGAACGTTCCACTCCGAATAGCGCATTGAGAATGATGTTAGCTGTGGCACACTTCAGAGTTATCAGAGCATCAACGGCCTTTCCCTTCTGCTTCTTGAAGCAGTGAACCAAGCGCTTCGATTCATGCAACAATTTCTCTTCTAAGGTGTCTTCGTTCTTGACAAAGTTGTGAATGGCACCGACACTGATCTTGCGCGTTAGATTCCATCGAGGCGAGTAGTCACCAAAGGAAAGACTACTTCCTTTAGGATTGGCCAAATTAAATGTGTGGAGCTTTGGCCTCCCAGCAAAGGCAATAGAACGCTTTATAATGGTTTCTCGGATGGCTTGTACTCCATTTATCACCACAACCAAACGATTCCCAAGCATCAAGCTGAATACGTCGCCATATTCTTTTGCCATTTTGGTGAAGTCAAGATGTGGGTTCTTTCCGATGCGAAAGCTTGCTCCTGTTTTGGATAAAGGAAAACTAATAATGAGATGATAGCGAGATTAAAAAACAAATACAAAAAATTGTACAAATATAGTGCACAAGGAGAACGAATATTAGGTTGAAAGTTAGGTTATTAGGGATGTAGCATCACTCTTCAACGTCTACATAATTTATTTGGGGGCAATTGCTTTGTTTTGTCATCGTCCCAGAGCTTTTGACTCTCATAAATCAAGAAACTTATAGTGAATTGAGAGAGAAATACGATTTCTAAGAATACTGTAGTTTGCGTGAATGAAATTGATCGAACCTT
Source organism: Montipora foliosa (assembly GCF_036669935.1). Classification (NCBI taxonomy): domain Eukaryota; kingdom Metazoa; phylum Cnidaria; class Anthozoa; order Scleractinia; family Acroporidae; genus Montipora; species Montipora foliosa. Next base: position 23,896,768 of record NC_090869.1, on the reverse strand, counting down.
TGTTTGCCAAAGAACACGTATTTGCAGAGTCAATTCGCGAATATTGCTTTTCAATTGACTACCGTTTGTCTCTTGTCAATTAAATCAGTAATGAGTAAATCGAAACATTCAGCTCAAATCATGTTTATCAATAGTTGCCGAAAGCAAAATCTGATCACGGCGGCACTGAAGGCAGTTGCGAGTATTTTAAACGATTAAAAGTCCTCTTCATTCCTCAGGTTGGCAAAGCACATCTTAAGCTTCGAGCATGCCTGACCCTTAATAAGCCACAAACTATCGACAAACTCAGTCTTATGCGAGTTTTTACTAATGCACAGCAACCTTTTCCCATAGCCAAGCACGATGCTTTCCGTTGTCTCTGAGGTTGGAAAACCAAAAGCAGCGAGCGCTGTCTTCCGCCGGAGAGCCTATACAATTTTTTCACTGTATATGACGTCAGTGTTATTTGGATTTGTAAGGAACTGGGAATAAGCAAAAGGTTGACAAGCACGAAGAAATGTGAAGACAGGTGAAAGAGATGTGGGAACAAAGTGAAATCAGGCGGGAATGTCCATGTTGTTATCATTGTTAACAAGCGCTTCTACTGTCAAGGTTCGCATGGGAAATTTGTCCTCCTGATTGCGAGCTACATGGCCTCCGCCACTCTGATCTTACTTGACTGGATCTGTTTTTTTACGGATGGCTAGTACACCGAAACACTTAGATATATTTCCCCAAGGAAAGTTGTGCATTCATTCAATGAATTCGACTTAAGTCAGCCTGCTGCCCTAACTAAAGACAACTGTTTTTTCTCTCTACTGCTATAAATTAAAAATTCATATAAGACTTCTCGAGTACAGAAAAAAAACTAATTGCAGAGGTCACTGTTTTTGCGGTAGAAATGAGCAGTAGCGCGTAGCCCCTTCGTTAAACCAAAGAGGCCGATCAAAAGTACTTTCTGATCTAATAGATTCAAAGAGCTGATTAATCCCCGGCTAACTTGATGTATCGGCGAGCAATTGGTATTGAGCATAAATGCTAGCCAAAGGATGAGAGTCATTTCGTTTCTCAAGCTCAGTTAAAACTTAAAGTTAAAGTGGCTTACGGCTATTTGTTATCGTGCAACTGAGTGTTTGCACCACAAAAGGAAGTGGAATATGATAAATTATAGCATGATAAATCTTGCGTCAGTGAACTTGAGGTTATTGTATCCGTCAGGAGTAGTGAATTTGAAATGCTAAGATAAACAACTTTTGCGGTCACCATGGCAGATTCTCGGCCGAGAACACGCGATGCGCCTCTCTGGTCTTAGGCCGGTGACATGCAAGAGGTAATCACGGTTGTGCAAATATTAAATAATCATACAGCTATTCTGCCCACCCTTATTAAATAAAAAGTCTTTCTCTGTGACGAAATTATTAACTTTAGAAAAGGTGAAAAACAAATTATACATCTAGGACTGGCATCAATAATAAACTTATTGAAGTTTTTTGTTTGTCAATTCCAATCTTGGAAAATTTTGCTAACTTTATAAAACGTCAACGAGTTACAGTAAGGTAAACCCAATGCAAAAGATATATTTTTAGTTTGATTTACTTCACGAACTAGAGAAATATTGCTTATACTGCATAAACACACGCACAAATCTTCGAATTAATGGCGGCCAAATAAAATATTCTTTTGTTTCAATGCTAATAAGCCCTACTAACCTCGCTACGACGAGCAAATTTCAAAAGAATATTTGTTTTAAAACGAGGGCAGTAGGTCTAATTAGCATAAATACAAAAGAATGTAAAAGTGGTCGCCATTTATGAAAGTGGTCTATGCCTGCTAAATTTCTCGATGCTTTTGTATGGACGATTTGATTCGGTAAAGATTAATTCGTTTGGACCAGAAAGAGTAGAGATTAATCTTTGGACCGTGTACAGAAGGCCGCTTTAAATTATTGAACGTTCATTAAGACCATGCAGTGAATGATTTACAGTGACACAGCAACTGAACGCAAGGAAAAAACCTCACCTATGACTGGTAACCCCCAAGGTCCCGGAGGCAGATGTGAGGCGGAATGCTCCCATATCTCTTTTCCAAAAAGTAAAACGCACATTAGACAGCAGAGGAATACAATTTGGCCAACAGATGGAAATTCTTCAATTCCAAACAGAAACTTCGCTACGAATGCCATTTTTACCCAATTTCCTTGTTACAGCGCACTCCTCTCCGAGTAGTGTCCAAGGTTCAACTGGATAGTTTCTAGCGGGAACAGACAAGGTATGAAATTGTTTACACTTCATTGAGATCTGATCTGTTAATCGGCGACAATCACGCCATTCTGTCAATAAAGCGATACGTAGTTAATTGTTAGTCCGCGTTTTTAACGAGGCATGCTTTGTCTCTGAATTGTTATCAGCCTAAAAGCGTGTATCTTGAAAAGCTTATAAGTTGATTTCATTTTAATTTTATTTTATATCATTTGGAAACGCTGTCAATTGCAATTTTTAGTCGTATTAGGTGTAGTGGTCGCTTGCTTCAAACGAGTGAGATAAATCCACTCGACTTGTATTTAGGACCTCGTATTGAGATCCTCTTGATAACTTCACACAAATATCACCTAATAACATAAAACTGAAATATGTAGAAAAACGACCGAAAATATTTGTAAGTTCACGACATGCATCCCGGACGATTAAATATTTTTTTTCGCTGGATTAATATCAACTTTTATTTCAGGAGATAATTAAGGCGATTTGCAAAAATTTGGAATCTAAACCTGTCAACAAAATCGTGAAAATCTGTATAAAGGTCTGCTCAGACAATTACTGTTTTTTTTTAAAAGAGTCTTTTAAGGTTGCTGTTATTTTGGGTGCAGGGATGAAGCAGTGGTGAGAGCACTCGCCTCCCAGGCGTCATATGTGGGTTGAGTTCGTTGGTTCTCTTCTCTGCACCGAGAGGTTTTCTCCGGGTACTCCGGTTTCCCCTCTCCTTAAAAACTGACATTTGACTTGATTTGCTTTCATTGTTAATTTCAGTTTACAGTGTACCCAATTAGTGCTCCAGCACTAGAACGACTGGACACTTAAAGTTCCTTTCCTTTCCTTTCCGTTCCTTTCCGAATTAAATTTACAAGCCCATTTCCGGCCATCATTACCCGCTAAAGAGATTGTAAGAGTGTCGCCGCAGTTTTCATCCCTAGGGCCGAATACATTAATTAGATGATACCGTGGTCACCATAAAAAAAGAGAGCTTTCTCAATTTTTTGAGTATCATTTTAGGATCCCACTCTTAGTAGTAAAAGCCTAAGCTCACATCTGCTAAAATCAGCAATGGCAACTCCATGCCGCCTTCGGAGGGTGCGCAGCTGGTTGATCTCACATCTCACCTAAGGGGTTCTAGAAGTTGCTTAAAACTTAAGTACCTGAAAAATTAGGAAAACATCAGGAGCAGATTAAGAAGAATTCTCTTTACTCGTAGGGATGGATGATCAGTGACGGAATATTCAATTTCCTTTTTGGGCAGGTTAAGAAACAAATCGGGCCAACGGTTTGTGAACCCGTTAGTGACGTTTTTTTAACAGAGATTTGCGGGAATATCCCACCGATGAGAAAACGTATCGCCTTTTCATAGCACAATGCCTCTGACATATTTGATTGGTCTTTACATCCCAAAAAAAATCTTATCTCAACCACTGTATTTCCAAAGCCGGGATCATATTTTGTCTGAACAAACTGTAAACACGAATAAACACGAACACTCTAATAGTGAAATAACTCCCGAATAAGCTATTCCAATCCTGGTCGTCACGCTGAACAGGAGCTGCTGAGGTTTTGATAACAACGGCTGTCCCTACTCTCTCTTAATTCAGCTATTCATGGCTCTGTTTCAGATGATTCAGGCAGATTTTTTTTACTATGTATCTCTCTCCGAGTGGGTATGGGTCGATATGCGAAATAAGATGTTACATTCTGAAGCCCAGTTCCTTGACCTAGTACACCGTTTTCAAAGTCTAGTATATAGTGAATTTTAATTGACAATAAATGAAATTTGTCAACAAACGTCTACTCAAGGTTTGATCTAATTAAAAGCTATTGCAAGAATGTCATCTCTTTTCGTAAATGTGTGGTTTGCATATAGGCTAATTTGATTGAAGGGGGCATTAAGATTTATGACCCCTGTTTCTCACCAAACGAAAAAGATAAGTAGATTTGGTGATCAAAGTAATTTAATTAACAATATAAACCTGGTTTCAAACCAAAGATTCTTTTTTTCTAGGACTTTTGGCCTATGCCGGATAAGAATCAATTCTAGATTTGTGAGCATTGATGATCGATTCAGTGCAGTTTACATCATACTTATTAGATTTAAATCGTTTAGCATTAACGTTGATTTTTATTTCTTGTCTACAGTCCTAACTCCGCAAGAAATGACACTAAATCGTGCAATCTTAGGTTTGTTTCTGTCCCTCCATATTTGTTAGAAGCCTAATTCGTTTCAATAACAGTCTTTATTACAAAATACATAAGCCCGTTAAAAAAAAGTGTAATAACGAGAAGAGGTGTCCACTTATTTTCTATTTATTCATAAGGTGATCATACAAGTGACCGATGAAATTCTCTCGATCGCCTAAAAGCTCCTCAGTACGGCGACCGCGACGAAAACGTCTCTTTAAAGAGGGTGTGAATGGGGTTAACCGACTAGCGACAAAGGGCTAGAAAATATTACTGACTACAGACAAAACGAGGAAAAAATTACCGACTGGCGACAAAAAAAGTAACTGGGATTTACCGACAACCGACAAAGGTCGAAGATTTTAACCGACAACCGACATGTGGACCCGCCTATTCAGACCCTCTTTAAAATGTAACTTTGCACAGTAATAAGTCTTTTGCCGTTATTTCATCTCGTTCACTTCATACAATGTGGGCGAATGATCTTAAAATTGAATTTATACGAGAGGTTTCAGAGCAAAAATATGGAATGAAAGATTCGCATTTGTACTCTCGCGTTGTCGTTAAAACCTCAAATTTAACGATTTCACGGCGTTGTTGTTATGCAGAGTGCAGCAATAAAATACTTGCCGCGGGTGCAGCACGATTCTTTCACCTCTTTTAACCAATCACATTGTTGTTTTGTTGCAGATCTTTAGTCCCGTGTCTTTACCACTACAATACAACTCAGTTCTTTTCATTATTTACTTTTCTATAATAAGTCAATTGAAATCCATGTATAATAATACCCAAAACTAACCCTAAGCTGACCCCATATTTTTTGTCTAGGCTTAATTTAGGCTCCAAAAAATGTTTCTTCAATTCATCTGAGTGCCTATTCAAACTATTGTAGGTAAAATGAGGATCAGCAATTAAATCTAGGTAAAAACAGATTCAACCTGAGAACGGATTTTATCAGCAACATATCCATGGTAATGACCACAGCTATTTAAACTTAAATTTGAAACACGACAAGCTGGTTGTAATGTTACCGCGATGATCGCTGCAATGTCATTAATTCCGTAATTCTAAGCTCACAAAGAACTTCTTCGGTGATAAAATGAGGCCGTATTCTCCCTGAAGATCAATTCCTTGATATTCGGTCGGCAAACCAACCTGTGTAAATCGAAAGCTATGAAGTAGCACGGCTAGGAAAACGCAAACTATTTTCTTTGCCAGAGCTTCACCAGGGCACTTGCGGCGTCCTCCCGAAAATGGAAGAAAGCCACCGAGCAGCTTGGGGTCGATGAGGTGACCTTGACTATCCAAGAAACGCCTGGGGTTAAAAACATGTGGATCTTTCCACGCTTGAGCGTCGTGGTGCACTGACCACAGGTTGACGAAGACCATGGTGTCTTTTAAGATTATGAAATCCCGTATGCGTATCTCGGACGTGGTGGTTCGTGGTACTGCAAGGGGCACGATGCAGCTTACCCTCAGTAGCTCGTAGACTGCCGCTTGAAGAAGAGGAAGTGATGGTATGTCCTGCAGGGTTGGCAGGCGTTCTCTGCCAATAACGCGATCCAGTTCTTATTGAAGATCGCGTTGAATGTTTGGATATGTGATCAGGTAGGCCAGACTCCAATAGAGTTCGGTGGATGAGGTTTCAAATCCCGCACCAAACAGGTCGCCCAGCACGGAAACTATCTGGTCATCCTTAAGCAGTGCAGTCATGCTTGGACTTTCTTTCTCATCTCGTAAGTTCTCGTCTTCGTTTTGGCTTTCCTTTTCGACGGCATTGATAAAGCTATCCGCTATGTTACGGACTTGTCCGTCCTGATAAGTTTCTTTGTTCTTTTCATACATCTGAAACACTTCTTGTAAAACTACCTTCATTGTCAGTACGAGATTTTCGAGCGCCTTGTTTGGAAGGTACTTGAGCAGTGGTAGGAAATCAACGTGGCCATTGCCATGCACCGCTTTTCGGTGATTCTCTGCAAGGTGAAGAATTTTAAGGAGACCTTCATCATCGTATGAACGTTCCACTCCGAAAAGCGCATTGAGAATGATGTTAGCTGTGGCACACTTTAGAGTTATCAGAGCATCAACGGCCTTTCCCTTCTGTTTCTTGAAGCAGTGAACCAAGCGCTTCGATTCATGCAACAGTTTCTCTTTTAAGGTGTCTTCGTTCTTGACAAAGTTGTGAATGGCACCGACACTGATCTTGCGCGTTAGATTCCATCGAGGCGAGTAGTCACCAAAGGAAAGACTACTTCCTTCAGGATTGGCCAAATTAAATGTGTGGAGCTTTGGCCTCCCAGCAAAGGCAATAGAACGCTTTATAATGGTTTCTCGGATGGCTTGTACTCCATTTATCACCACAACCAAACGATTGCCAAGCATCAAGCTGAACACGTCGCCATATTCTTTTGCCATTTTGGTGAAGTCAATATGTGGGTTCTTTCCAATGCGAAAGCTTGCACCTGTTTTGGATAAAAGAAAACTAATAATGAGATAATAGCGAGATCAAAAAACAAATGCCAAAAATTGCGCAAAAATAGTGCACAAAGAGGACGAATATTAGGTTGAAAGTTAGGTTATTAGGTAAGTAGCATTACGCTTCAAGTTCTACATAATTTACGTATACTTGCTGGCAATGGTTTTCTTTCACGGTCATCGTCCTAGAGCTTTTGACTCTCATAAATCAAGACGCATAGTGAATTGAAAGAGAAATACGATTCCTAAGAATACTATAGATTGTGTGAAAGAAGTTGACTGAACCTTTGTTTGCCAAAGAATACGTATTTGTAGAGTCAAATCGCACTGAACATTTAATGAATATTTATTTCAATTAACTACCGTTTGTCTCTTGTAGTGAGTTCAACTCAAACCATGTTCGTCGGTAGTTGCCGAAAACAAAATCTGATCACCGATCGAAGTTGCGAGTACTTTAACTGATTAAAAGTCCTACTTAATGCGGTAAGCACATCTAAAGCTTCGAGCCTTCCTGACTCTTAATATGCGACAAACTATCGACAAACTCAGTCTTATGCGAGTTTTGACTAATGCACAGCAACCTTTTCGCATAGCAAAGGCGTACGACGTTTTCCCTTTTATGTTTCCGAGGTTTGGATAAGAAAAAACTAAAAAGAGCGAGCGCTTTCTTCTGCCGGATAACCTATACAATTTTTCCACGGTATATTACTAAAGACAACTGTTTTTTTTTCTCTACTGTCATAAATAAAAAAATTCATATAGGACTTTTCGTGCAAAGAAAAACCAAGAGATCAAAACTAATTGCAGAATTACAGAGATCACTGTTTTTGTGGTAGAAATGAGCAGTGGCCCGTAGCCCCTTGGTTAAACCAAAGATGTTGATCAAAGACTACTTATAAATTGTTGATCTAAAAGACTCAGAGAGCTGATTAAGCTCTGTTTAAGTTGATGTATCGGCGAGCAATTGCCGGTATTGAGTATAAATGCTAGCCAAAGGATGATAGTCATTTCTTTCAAGGTTTTTTTTAGTTTAAAACTTAAAGTTAAATTTCACGGTGGCTTAAGGCTATTTGTTATCATGCAAGTGTTCGCACCACGTGCACAAGGCGGTGGAATATGATAAATTATATCATGATAATAAGAGGATGCTTAACACTTTCATAAATCTTCCGTCAGTGAACTTGAGGTTATTGCGAACTTGAGGTTATTGTATCCGTCAGGAGTAGTAAATTTGAAATGCTAAGATAAACAACTTATGCGGTCACCATGGCAGATTCTCGGCCGAGAACACGCGATGTGCCTGTCTGGTCTTAGGCCGGTGACATGCAAGAGGTAATCACGGTTGTGCTAATATTAAATAATCATACAGCTATTTTGCCCACCCTTATTAACTTTAGAAAAGGTGACGAACAAATTATACATCTAGGACTGGCATCAATAATAAACTTGTTCATTTTTTTTGTTTGTCAATTACAATATTCTGGAAAGTTTTGCTAACTTTATAAAACGTCAACGACTTACACTTAGGGAAACCCAAAAGATATTTTTTAAAATTTTAATTTACTCCACGAATTAAGGAAATATTGCTTATACTGCATGAACACACGCACGGATCGCCATAAAGCTCAAAATTTCTCGGCGCTTTTGTATGGACTATTTGATTCAGTAAAGATTAATGAGTTTGGACCAGAAAGAGTAGAGATGAATCTTTGGACCGTGTGAAGAAGGCTTTTACATTATTGAACGTTCATTAAGACCATGCAGTGAATGATTTACAGTGACACAGCAACTGAACGCAAGGAAAAAACCTCACCTATGACTGGTAACCCCCAAGGTCCCGGAGGCAGATGTGAGGCGGAATGCTCCCATATCTCTTTTCCAAAAAGTAAAACGCACATTAGACAGCAGAGGAATACAATTTGGCCAACAGATGGAAATTCTTCAATTCCAAACAGAAACTTCGCTACGAATGCCATTTTTACCCAATTTCCTTGTTACAGTGCACTCCTCTCCGAGCAGTGTCCAAGGTTCAACTGGATAGTTTCTAGCGGGAAGAGACAATGTGTGAAATTGTTTACACTTCAGTGAGATCTGATCTGTTAATCGGCGACAATCACGCCATTCTGTCAATAAAGCGATACGTAGAACGTAGTTAATTATTAGTCAGCGTTTTTAACGAGGCATGCTTTGTCTCTGAATTGTTATCAGCCTAAAAGCGTGTATCTTGAAAAGCTTATAAGTTGATTTCATTTGATTTTTAAGATGTATCGTTTAGAAACACTGTTAATTGCAATTTTTAGTCTTATTAGCTGTATTGCTCACTTCCTTCAACGAGTGAGATAAATCCAGTCGACTGCTATTTAGGACCTCGAATTGAGATCTTCTTGAAAACTTCACACAAATATAACCCCGTAAAATAAAATTGAAATATACACAAAACTGAGAAAAAAAATTTGTACTTTCACAGCTCACGACATGCACCCCGGAAGATTAATTTCTGTTTTTTTCGCTGGATTAACATCAACTTTTATTTCAGGAAATAATAATGCGATTTGCAAGAACTCGGCATCTAAACATGTGAAAAAAGTCATGAAAATCTGCATAAAGGTCTGCTCAGACAATTGCTGTTTTTTTTTTTTTTAAGTTTTTAAGGTTGCTGTTATTTTCCGACACGCCACATTGAATTTATAAGCCCATTTCCGGCCATCAATACCCGCTAAAGAGATTATTTTAAGAGTGTCGCCGGAGTTTTCATCCCTAGGGCCGAATACATTAATTAGATGATACCGGGGTCACCATAAGAAAAGAGACCTTTCTCTTTTTTTTGAGTATCATTTTAGGTCCCTACTTTTCGTAGTAAAAGCCTAAGCTCACATCTGCTAAAATCAGCAATGGCAACTCCATGCCGCCTTCTGAGGGTGTGCAGCTGGTTGATCTCACATCTCACCTAAGGAATTCTAGAAGTTGCTTAAAACTTAAGTAAATGAAAAATTAGGAAAACATCAGGAGCAGATTTAGAAGAATTCTCTTTACTCGTAGGGGTGGATGATCAGTGACGGAATATTCAATTTCCTTTTTGGGCTGGTTAAGAAACAAATTCGGGCGAACGGTTTGTGAACCAGTTAGTGAGCTATTTCTTAACCGAGATTTGCGGGAATATCCTACCGCTGAGAAAACGTATCGCCTTTTCATAGCACAATGCTTCTGACATATTTCATTGGTCCTTACATCGCAAAAAAAGTCTCATATTAACCACTGTATTGCCAAAGTACCGTAATTCTTAGCTGAAATATTAATTTTAACTCTGGAATGAGTTATTCCAATCCCGGTCGTACAACAACAGGAGCTTAATATGAGCTTCTGATAACAACAGTTGTCACTAAAAACTAAAAAAGGAAATTGCCAACAGAAATAACGTTGTAAGGCAAATCCTGGAAATGATCTTTGAACAATTAACAAACACTCGACAAAGCTCTTGTACTGACACTTCGGTGAGACGGTAAAAAAGTTGTTTTTCTGTGACTGATGTCTTGCTGTTTCTCTCTCCGAGTGCGTATGCGAAATAAGATGTTACATTCTGAAGCCCAGTGCCCTGACCTCAAGACACAGTACACCGGTTTCAAAGTCCATAATAGTGAATTTCAATTGACAATAAATGAAATTTGTCGACAAACTTCTACTCACGGTTTGATCTCCCCACCTAATTAAACAAACTATTGCAAGACTGTCATCTCTTTTCCTAAATGTGTGGTTTGCATATGCCTATTTGATTGAAGGGGACATAAAGATTTTTGAAGTGCCCCCTGTTTCTTAACAAGTTAAAAATATAAGTAGATTTGGTGATTAAAGTAATCCAATTAACAATATAAACCTAGTTTGAAACCGAAGATTCGCTTTTTCTAGAACTTTTGGCTTATGATAAGAGTCCATTTTAGATTTGTGAGCATTGGTGATCGATTCAGTGCAGTTTGCATCATAATTATTACATTGAAATAATTTACCATTAACGTTGATTTCAATTTCCTGCCTATACGGCCTAACCGCGAAAGAAATACTACTATTTCGTGCAATCTTACGTTTGTTTCTGTCCCTCCATATTTGATAGAATTCTAATTCGTTTCAATAACCTGCGGTCTTTATTAAAAAATACTTAAGTGCGTTAAAAGAAAGCTGTAATCACGAGAAGAGGTGTTCAGCTATTTTCCTTTTATCCATAAGGTGATCATACAAGTGACCAATGGAACTTTCTCGATCGCCCAAAATCTCCTCAGTAAGGTAGAGGTTAAGGTTCAAAACTGCAACCATTGTAACCGTGACTTTGGTTTCAACAATGAATGTAACTTAAAATAGACCCAGCGTTTCGACGCACATGTTAGTGTCTTCATCAATCGACAATGGGTGGTCTGAAGGCGCAAATCAACGACGCAAAAAGATCAAATGACTGTGACGACCCGAGCACAACAGAGAATCGTTCTTTCTTCAGATATCCGTCCACGTTGATCCAGTTATAGGCTATTTCGCCCAAACTGAAATTTTATTAGCTTAAGCAAAAAAAAAACTTTATATCCTTTAATTCAATGAAATTGGGAAGGATACTAAAGGTTATCTCTATCGAGGGTGTCCGCTCGCAGCCGGATGTAATTGACTGAGAGTGGATTTTGATGAGGGAGGAAAACCGGAACCCCCTGAGAAAAAACCTCAGAGTCAGATTGAGATCGACTGAAACTCAGCCCATATACGACCTCGGGGAACTAGGGTTGAACCCGGGTCGCAGAGGCGGTAGTCGCAGTTGATAACCGCTAAACCACGTTAACTTCACTTATTGTCGGATCATTGGCTTGGTGCGATGCTTTACTCACTTCATAACGCAAACGGATGTTCGTAATGATCAGCAAAAACGGATTTTGAGGCTAGTCCAGGGCATGCCTCTTGGGGTCACGAATCTGTTTGAAATACATTGTACACGGCTGCACGAAGATCGGCCTTACTTTGTGGTAAGAAAATAAGTAGGGTAAGCAGCTCTCCTTGCAACAAGTCAGTTTTAAACAGGGGCAACCAACGATAATCTTCGGTATAATATGTGTTCAGGATAGTCAAACTGCTTTAAGACATTCGATTCTACGTTGCCAAGCAGCTTTAGAATTCTTTACTAAAACATCATCTAAAAGGGAAAAGTAGTCTCTTAAGTTTTCGTAAGGCACATTTTTGGAATTTTTTGCACTTAAAAGGGTCACCTATAGCAGTTCCGGATGAGCAAATGGTTCGCTGGGAAGTTCTAGATCTTACATGAAGGAACGTTCAGTTAGCAATTTCTGAAATGAACTGATCTCATCCCCTAAAATTTTCGGATACTTCAATTTTCAGCTAAGATTTCCGGACACATCAAATTCTTCAAGGTGATAAAAACATCTATATAGACAGTCTTTACACATTACTGTAGGAGCCTAGAAATGTCTCTTAAACTGCTTTTGGCTTTATTTGCTCGTTGGGTGCCCTTGTTAATGTTTAACGATTGTTCTTTTAGATATCTTCTGCAAGGGGCTTGTCTCGATTAGATTTGTAACAAAACGAAAGGAGGCGAGTTTTCATTTTGTTAACTCATTATGGATTAACTCCAACACGATTGTTACATGCGCATTTCACTTTCTTGCTGATTTATCCAGCTTTATCGTAAACAAATTCTCCTCGACTACTAGCGACTGATTCCAACATTTCCGCTGATGAATAAAAGTAGACGGTATTGATCTCTTCCTGGAACGCAAATATTTCATGAGCCGCCTCAGTTAAAAAATGCAGGGCCACTTATTTCCATATCATTGAATAACAATAGTGCTTATTGTTATGTGTTTCGTCCTTCAGAAGCTTCCGATAATTTGCATATGGATTGCCCTGTGATGGCCCTGAATTCTATAATCGCTCCCATGAGTCTCTGAAGTAGTGTTTTCATGCCTGAAGCGCGTTGACTGTAACACATTTTGGCAGTTGATTGCAAAAGATTTGGTGCCTGAGAAACTCATATGCTCAAATGCACCCAATAGGCCATTTCCGAGTTCATGCCTGACTCCCCTTCAAAGCGAGTCCAAGTGCGAAGTTTTTGTTATGAAAATTAGTTTTCATTCAGATGTAAAGTAGAACTAATTACCATCACAAAACCTTTGCACTTAGACTCGGTTTGAAGAGGAGGCAGACATGAACTCGGAAATGGCCTATTGTAATGCGTCACAAGCCCTAACCTGCAAAATGTTTACTTCAGTGACTCTTAACTCTGTCAATCATCGCCCCCTCCTTTTACTCGTGATAACCTGGGGCCATGTTCAGCTTTGTCTGCTGACTGGGAAATACACAAACCACAGTAAATGGCATTTCCCATCGAACGGAACAGTGGAAATTTGGGGTGTTTGCCATTATGCCTGACCATCTGGCATCAGGTCGGAGACCAGTGGAACTAAGCAAGGAACGACATTTTTCATCAAAGGTCAATTTCCAACCGGACCGAAGCGTTCGATTTACGTTTCGACCGAAATTTCGGTTACATCACGGTGAAATGGGATTGGAAACGAAAATTTTTGTAAATAGGACGGCACGTTTCCGCCGGACCGGGCCGACCGGTCAAAGAGTCCCAAATATTCCGGTCGGACCGAACCGAAACGGACCTTTCCATTTGACTTCAGCCCAAAATTTCCGGTAATTTTGGCTTAATGGAAAGCACCCTTCCTTACCATTTGCTAAATTTTTCATTTTCCAGTCTCTCGTCAGTCGAAAACAATTGCAAATGGTAAGCGCCATCTCGTTGGGCTGGTTGCTGATTTTGGAAAAACTGTTACCATTATTCACCGATCATCCCAACCGGTTTATTCTGACAAATGGTAAGTACCCCTAATTTCCTCGAACTCCAAACATGTTTCTCCCCTAACCGTTTTCTCGTCTGCAGCTTGGGCCGGTTCTACGGAATCTTCACTCGACATTTATCACTATAACATGACAAAATGTATTACATTTACTATAAGTTCTAATCATCAACGTTTATTTGACTGAAATCCCACACAAGTACGCATTGCGGACCTATTTTTTAAAGCGACAGCGTTGACCTTGAGCAAGAATAAGTGGAGAACTGAAAGGATGAAACTATAAACACATTATTCGATATTTTTATTGACTTCAAAATCAAATCTTCCTGAACGCGCAATTTTATAAGGTTTACGTATTCTCAACTGCCACTATGCATGTAAACAGACCTGAAACCAAAGCAAACAAAATTCTTGTCAAAATCTGACCGAGTCCGTAAAAAACTTAAGTACAGTGTAATAGCAAGGCTTTTAGTTACGGTAGATGAGGTTTTGCTTAGGTCAAAACACAGATTGGATCTTCGGCCAGAAACCTGGCAAATGCACAAATAGTTTCTAGTACTGTATACTGTTGCAAAATTATGGGCACTATTTACTATTGCCGCCGAAAATAAATACTCTTTCTTGGGCGGTCTAGATTTTTTCGGCGTTTCAATCCAAATACCTACATGGGGCTGCCAGAAATCGCAATGAATGATTTTTGTCACACTCAATTCGCTTACCTTTTTGGTTGCTCTAATAGACCGTGAAAACAATGGGGAAATGAATGTGGCTCGAATGAGAGCAGCCGTTTCTTTGTGGGGAGCGTTGTGTGTAATCGCAAAAAAATGGCTGCGAAGGAGACTAGTCCGTCCTTCACCCTAACCAACCCTCTCTCCCTCCCTTCCGAGACCAGTGATATACAGCAGGAGGCTCTTCTACTTTCTAACAACATATTTTCGCTGATATTAAACTGATGAGCACGCTAACTGTACCTTCATCACCAGAAATAAAAAGTGCGTAAAGTTAATTCACATAAGTGTTGAGGCCAGGTTCTTGCGGGAAAGGAGGAACTACTCAGGAAAAGTCAAAGAATTTTGTTCAGCAGTAATTTTTAATCGACCTATCTTTTTCGTGGTCAACTATCCCCAGATGCTGCAATATATTACGTGATTTGACAAGATGAATTAAAACGGTGGGAGGGGCCGGATGGATTAAGCATTGTTCCCAACATACTCGCCCTCCGAAAGAGATGTCGTGGACATGGAAGGGGTGGCAATACCATTTCCTAGTCCAAATTTGGACAAAGTCCCAGTCCCAGTGGCAAAAATCCCAACCGGAGTCATGATAGGGTAAATATAATTTTAAAAAGAATTAAAAAACTTGTTGTCACTGACTAAAAAACTTATGTAAAAAGGACGTTTCGGTCAAAATACTATGACCTTCTTCAGCATACATAAAATGGCTTACGAATACAAAATGAATGCCTTAAAAGAGCCGTAGAAACGTCACTTGGGATTGCCAAGGGCCTTGTAAATGTCCGGAATGTTTCTACGGCTCTTTTAAAGCACTCATTTTGTATTCGTAAGCCATTTTATGCTGAAGAAGCTCATAGTATTTTGACCGAAACGTCCTTTTTACATAAGTTTTTTAGTCAGTGACAACAAGTTTTTTAATTCTTTTTATCATGCCTGACTACAACTACGGTATTTTTAAATATAATTTTAGAGCATTGATATGTTGTATGATGCAGTGAATGATAAGTGTCAAAACGAAACATGAGATTATTGGAGAACGGAGGCAATAAAGTCAGTGCGAGGTATAATTTGTAGCTGCATGGGATTGCTTACGCAAGTGTCCACCGAAAAAGGCCTGCTATCACCTGGCACATGAAAGCATTTGGAACAGTGTAGTCTCCCGTTTCTCTACGTCACCTTCAGAGTCACTGTCATCATCATCATTATCAAATTCAGCAACTTAAGTATCCTCACCAGTATCCGCCTCGGAGTCTTCGCTCGCTTCACTGGACCCACAACGATCGCTAGGGCGGCGAAGGCCTTGCAAATCGGTAAGGATACGTTCAAAGACTTTAAGTTCCTGTGCCACACGTTTACACATTTACCATGGGGCCTTGCCCAATACCTCATCTGAGCTTCTTCTTTTTTTCGAATGATTGCATTGGTTGCACTGGGTTTGGGGAAGTCGATTCGTGCTAGTGAAGCCGTATTAGAGGCAGGGATGTCGTGGATAGGGAGCTTTGAGGTTCAAAAACAGGTCTGTTAGCATCAGGAAGGTCCTCACTCTCACGTGGCAGTGGCCAGGAACGCAAGAAGACCGCATTATTTGATTTCAGGAATTTTGAGCAGAACTAATACCTGTCAACCTCTGATAAATGCAAATGCCATTCGCACCAAGGACTCTTTATCTCCCATTCCCAGTAACAAATTCCCAGTTCCCAGAGATCAAATCCTATTTTCCCACCGAAAAATCAGGTCAATCCCAGGCCCAATTTACACCCTCGTGACCCTCGTTGAAAGCTGGAGCTTTTCCGACCTCGGATCAAGGAGTCTTTCTCTTTATTTTTCTACAAAACTCTGTCATCTTTTTCAGCTCAGCTATTTCACACGAACGACTCGACGAAAGAACCACATTTCAGAACAATATTTCCATTCAAACTGCAATTCACTTCCCACAAAGATACATGACTCATCCGCACTAGATGTCGAGGGAACCGGCGAGAGGCGGCTGCACTATAATCGAAGCTTTTTTATATTTCAGCTAAGACACGCAAACATCCTTCACGAGCGTATAAGGTAGAAGACACTCCCACATTGACAAGTCCTGGAAGGGTCGCCAAAAATGTAAAGGCCAGGATTCTTACGAGAAGCAAAGGACTACTCGAGAAATGTCAAAGAACTCTTCTTCTACACATCTCCTCTCCTGCGATGGTTCAAGAAATCACGTGATTTGAAAAGATAAATTCAAAACTGTAGAGAGGGGATGGGTTAATAAGTACTGTTTATTTGGAAAGCTGCCACCTGTTCCAATAATCATCGATACGTCTGATTAGCTTATTCCCAAACCGAGTGCGAAAACACCCGATCGTGTTCCCCCTAAAAGAGTGAAAAAAGAAAATGGTTAATTTTTTAAAGAAAAACTGTTTCATTCACATATTTCAGTAACGCAAAACTGGCTAAGCTCTATGCCGTAAAGTGAAAAGAAAAGACCGAATGACAGAACTCTTGATGTCATTTTATTGGAAATCGACGAGTTGTAGTACGTGTCAGAGTTATCGTCTATTGACACGATCATAAATCGGTCATTTAACGAAAATATGCTGTTGGAAAGTTATCGGTCGGTTACGTTTGTCAGGCTTTTCATGGTCAGACTGTTTATTTTCGGAGTCGAAATTTTTGAATGTGCTCTGAATCAAGGAAATGTCATTCACGTCACAGAGCCGGGAGAAAGTGATATTTGGATATCAGGGCAAACATCTTATCCCATTGCCTGGACTCAGTCAAAGTTTTCCTTTAAATGGAACATAGCACTCTTGGACGAGAAGCGAAACAAAGTCACGGACATCTCGGAGGGATTAAGTGAGTTTAACGAGTTGAAGATGATACATCACTGGCTCATTCCACAAAGCATTCAGAGTGGATATTATAAAATTGAAATTTGCGACAGTGGTTCTCCTAGCGATTGTGGTAGCAGTAATACTTTCTCCATAAGAAATAAAGAAGGTAAGAGGAAATCAAGCGAGATCAAAGTTGTACGATTTCTAATAGATGAGAAAATTTAAATTTATAATATTTCAAAGCCCTTTTTCAGCCCAGTATGAGCTTTCCTCAGTGAAAAACAGGAGACTGATCAAACTGCAGAGAACATATGGTAGTAAGAAACTTTTCGGTGAGATCTTACAAGAAAATGTAACAACAAAGGACCATTTATTATTTATACGCCATTCATTTTCTCAGTTTCATTCACGTGTTTTAATCCCTCGATCACTCACTCTCTTTGGTAATTCACACAGAATCTCAAATTTACCTAATTATGGAGGATTATACATCTATTTATGCGTGAACTTTATTTATGTTTACATTTTCAACCTGCAGCTGTACATATAGTAACAGGCCGAAAAAGTTCTCCATTACATTTTATCAAATACAGTTGCAAACGACTGAGGTTACTGGGAGCTAATTAAAGGGGCAGCTTTACGGTTTTGCGCATGTCCAAGCTTTGACGCTAGCAGTTGTAAACTTTACTAACTTCTTACTAACCAGTTGATGTTCATTAATCACAGAGAGTATTAAACAAATACACTGAATGACTGAGGCCCAAATTTGGTGGGAGATACTGCGGGTTTACAAAGAAAATATCAAATTTCGTTTTGACCATCGAATTTATTGTACGGGTCGAACATTTTATCCTACGCAGGAGTTATTCATCGGCATGATTCGCATGCAGTAGGTTCATAACAAAAAGGAAATGATTGCAAAAGTAATTCAAATGAGTAATTCCAATTCTATGGCATTGTTTCCTTTTCCTGCATCTGTGCTTTCGATTGTTTCAATAACAATGGAATTTAAAAGTCTGACGTGAGCCACGGTTTTGCAACCGGAAGTTCGCAGTTTTTCTCTTTAACTTGTCTTAATACTGCCACATATATTCATATTGTGAAGCATCTTTTCACTTTTAGCAAGTTTCAATCGAGTGTCGTAAAACCAAAACCAAAGAAATTACTTTGGCCAATCAAAAAGGACGGAGACAATCCAGAAAAATAATCAAACCTCGAAGTAATTACACGCAGCCGACACAAAGCGCGGGAAAATGTGCACGCGTGAGCCACGATTGGTTTCGGTTTCCCTTCTAATTGTTTGAGAAAATGGCGCGAGAACTTTGAACCAATCACTGAGTGAAGTAATGCAAAACCAAAGCAATTCGCTAATTACTTTCGACACTCAACTGAAAACCGCTCTATAGACAATTGGGTTAATTATCTGGTTTTATCGCCATACAATTTTAAATTAGGGTGCTAGGCAGCCTTCCGTTATAAGCCTTCTGCATGCATTTAAAAATAGCTAGGTTACAGTAAAAACGAATAGTCAACCACTCTGCACGCTCCAAAACATCATGAGATGCCATATCTTTCGGTAAATTGAAAATAATTCTGGCCGCTCTACAATGCAGCCTTTCTAAAGAGTCTAGAATATCGGAGTTGCAATAGGCACCCCATAAAATAAGGCCATAGTTCACGCTGGAAAAAATAACCCTCAAATAAAAATCCTGATGCATTTTTCTTGGCAGAAACCTTGGCTCAGCGAATCGTGTTTGATAAAATTTGAAGGTCATCAAACATTCGATCAAACAACTTAAAACATTTCTTTTATTCTCGTGTTTGATGGGCGAAGTTTTGTTTTTTGGCCAGCGGTATCAAACATGTTTGGCGCGTGCATGCGTACTCGGCTTGCTCAGCCGCTTGTATCCACGTGTTTTACGTATTTGTGACCCATAGTTCCTTGTTTGCGGAGTTTGATCTGACTTATATCAAACATCTTTTAATGATTTGGCCACTCTCTTCAACAGCAGCACGTTTGGTCACCAAACAATGTTTGATGTTGTTTAAACGCCAGACATTTCCCGTTTGTCCAATCCCTTGCGGCAAACGGTAAACCTCAGTCTGAAATTTGCTATCTACAAAATGGGCCATTTCCGAGTTGCTGTTTGCCTCGGTTTCGAAGTGAGTCT
>NC_090869.1:23867303-23869803 GCF_036669935.1 Montipora foliosa | reverse complement strand
TGTGGAAATCCGTCTCATTTTAGCGGCGCTACAGCAGTTCAAAGTCGGCCAAAATCCCATACATTGATTGACTGTAAATTTAGCCGTGTTTGCGCCCCAGCCAAGATGGCGTCAAAAACCGTGGAAGGGTCTTTCTGAGTGCTTCTTTGCAGGAGTCGAACCTACTGCCTTTCCATTACCAGTTCGGATGCTCAACACCGAGCTATACAGGAGAATCTCTTTCAGTTCCATGGCGAATATGCTCCCTTTCGACAAGTTAGATCCAAGCAGTGTGGCGGGACAACTGTCGCATTAATGACCTGACACCCGCGAGTCTCCTGTAGATCAGTGGTAGAGCATCACTAGTAATCGTAAGGTCGTAAGTTTGACTTCTGCAAAAAAGCACTCGAGTTTTTTCCGAGTATCCTCGGGTCAACATAAATCTCTTCCAGGATTTCATTTACCAGGGTTATCAATTTTTGCGAACTTCAATACAAACATGCAGATACCACTGTAAACTCAATATTAAAAGAAACGACAACAACAGCAAAACTAAGCTGGGGAAAAACTGGAGTTTGTGAATCAATAATTAATTGGTATCCTTTAATAGATATTGTGTTTTAGTTTGATGCACACTACTTATCCCTGACATTGGCTGCGGTCACATCTGGGCTACTAACTATTGTTAAGACGGGGATAACTATAGTTGGCTATTTCGGTAATGTGACCGCTTCTCTGTTCGCTCTAACTAATTAATTGGTATCCTTTAATAGGTATTGTGTTTTAGTTTGATGCACACTACTTATCCCTGACATTGGCTGCGGTCACATCTGGGCTACTAACTATTGTTAAGACGGGGATAACTATAGTTGGCTATTTCGGTAATGTGACCGCTTCTCTGTTCGCTCTAACTAATTATTGGTATCCTTTAATAGGTATTGTGTTTTAGTTTGATACACACTACTTATCCCTGACGTTGACTGCGGTCACATCTGGGCTACTAACTATTGTTAAGACGGGGATAACTATAGTTGGCTATTTCGGTAATGTGACCGCTTCTCTGTTTGCTCTAACTAATTAATTGGTATCCTTTAATAGGTATTGTGTTTTAGTTTGATACACACTACTTATCCCTGACATTGACTGCGGTCACATCTGGGATACTAACTATTGTTAAGGCGGGGATAACTATAGTTGGCTATTTCGGTAATGTGACCGCTTCTCTATTCGCTCTAACTATAGTTAGAAAATTTAAGCCTCGGTGATCCAAAACAATACAGACTAACTGTATAGTTACACCCAAGCAAGGTTAATGGCTTAGTCTTAAGCTTACAAACAAACAACCAATCAGAGTGTGACAATTATTTTCGCACGTTCGAGATGAGCATATATAAATATGCAAAATAAGAACCAAGCGTGAAGCGAGGGGAAAACCAAAAACAGTAAGTAACTTGCCTTCTTGCCTTACTCGGCGTCGAGCGTCAATTAAAATTCTCAGCTTATTTTGCATTTTTCTTCGACGGTTTGCGGCTCGGAAAAAAGAAATAAGAAGAAAAACTAGACACACTTAACGTCGATCAACCATGTTGACATTTCACGGAACAGCAATAAGGGCCGTCACGAACCTCTTTAAATTCTGACGTCATCCATAGGCTATTAGAACTAACTTTAGTTAACTGCGTGGTTTAACCGCACAGTCGACCGAAAGCACTAAGTACAGTTAGGTATGACGTCACGTAACTTGACACTTTAAAAGGCCCGTTTCAAACGTCGAACTTTTTATGTGCCGAACCTAATTATTAGATGTGGCACATGAAAAGTTCGACGTATGAATCAATTAGGGCGCGTTCGATTGACCCTATTCCGGAATAGGAATACGCGGAGTGATGATTAAAACGGTATGTTTGGCACGTTTCGAAGCTGCAAGGATGATTAAAATATGTTTAAAATAGCATTTTTGCAAATGTTTGACAATTTTAATGCGAATCTCCGCAAAAACGAAGGATTTCCAACTTGTATTCCATGTATTCCTATTCCGGAATACGGTCAATCGAACGCACCCTTAGGTTAGACAGATTTGTAATCGGGTCGACCAGCCGTTCTATTCGACTGCACTAGTCGAATAGAACGGCAAAAGTTCGACACCGATTCAGACGTCGAACCTTCTCATGTGCCGAACCTAATGCATAAATTACTTTAATGTATTTTTCGATATAACTGCGCTGATAATTGGCTTGTAGAGAGCAGTGACACTTCACCGCGTGTGCTGTGCTAGGAGATATCAGAAATGCGTAACGACCGTTGAGAGCGTTCTCGAGAAACTGGTTGGGACATTCTGAAACTAGAAAACTCACAACAATTGACTTCCAACTTGCTTTAACGCTGTTTATAAGAACTAAAATTCATGGTGTGTATTCGCATCTCAATATGATCGCAATTTCCTTGAATATAAAAAAACACAGCGAATAAAGTTGTTCCAACTTACCGAATAAAGTTGTTCCAACTTAGCGAGTAAACTATA
>NC_090869.1:23849803-23859803 GCF_036669935.1 Montipora foliosa | reverse complement strand
GTGACGATCTACAGAGAGCATATATTTTACCACATACTGTTTGCTGTGAACCATATATTAGAGCCTTTCAGTACAAGGTCCTTAACTCTATATTATATGCTAATACCAAATTATACAAGAGAGGATTTGCCACAGACGACAACTGCTCCTTTTGCAAGTCTCATCTCTAAACCCTCAGCCACTTCTTTTTCGAATGTATATACTCGCAGACGTTTTGGAAAGAGTTTGAACTTTATTTTGATTCCATCTCGAAAGAACGTGTTTCCCTTAGTTTAAAAGATGTCATAATAGGTATTGTAGATTCAAAACGCCCCTTGCTAAACTATTTGTTACTGATAGCTAAATCATACCTGTGGGATTGCAGAAGGACAAGCATGCTACCCGAAATAATTGGCCTCAAGCCTAAGATTAAAAATAAGTTTCATATTGAAAAATACGTTAGTATTAAAAATAATACCTTAGATAAATTTAAACGTAAATGGACAATTAACTGTAATTTGTTGCTTAATATATAATATTTCACTTGTAGGAATTATATTGTGTCATGGTTTAGGAAGTGATTGTAATTAGATTAGTAGGAATGTAATGTGATTAAGTATTGTGTAAGTAAAAGAAAAAGGAAACACTATGTAATTAATTACGGTATGTATTGTGTTTGTTATTGGTAATTTGATCGCTTATGTATTGTGTCAGTTATTTAGTAATTTGTTTTTAGTGTGTCATTAGTAATTTGTAATGTCAGTAATGTAAATATTGTATGTAATTTTTTTTTCAAATAAATGTTTAAATTAAAAAAAAAATCTGTTGAATATAGTTTTAAGAATGCGTCGCAAAGACTTTTGATCGCCCCCGACTTGGTTGTGTACCCAGCTTGCCGTTTGCGGCATGTTTCTTCTGATGGACCCCCGAGATTCATTCGACATGTATCTGAACTATGAAAAGAACCCCTTCCTTGTCCTGCAAACATTGGTCCCCGAATCATATTTGTTGTCCGACGTCCACCGAGATAAGAAAGTGTGTTAAAAAATTCGACGACATCCTCTCTGTATTCGTGTCGCGGATCATGATAGAATTCTACTACGTCTTGAAGATATTTGTAAAATATTCTTTCCTTCGATATCTTTCCCCTTCGAATTAGTTAATTGAGCTTCACACAGACGGGATCAGCACTTTCTACACCAATTTCAATAAGCCGCCATTCCTTGTCTATAATTATGGAATCAGATGAAGAGTCGGACTCGACAGAGGGTGCACCGGCGTCGCTGTCTTCAGATGATAGCTGCATGCTATTGTCACTCATATCGTTCACTGAATTGCTTTCTCCGTCTGAACTACAAATGGCAAAATGGGAAAAATAGGAGACTTAGATCATGAAACTAACTTCTGGTGATTTTAATTTGTTTCACATGTGATATCACCGCGCACCGGTGGCTGAGTTGGTTGAGCACCGGGCTGTCACGCGGGAGGTCGTGAGTTCAACTCCGGCCGGACCAACACTCAGGGTCTTTAAATAACTGAGGAGAAAGTGCTGCCTTTGTAATTACATCTGCAAATGGCTAGACTCTCTAGTCTTCTCGGATAAGGACGATAAGCCGGAGGTCCCGTCTAACAACCCTTCAATGTTCATAATCCTGTGGGACGTAAAAGAACCCGCACACTTGTCGCAAAGAGTAGGGCATGTAGTTCCCGGTGTTGTGGTCTGTCTTCTGTGGTGTATCATGGTTGGGAGGGTAAATGCTCGGAGATATCAGCTACACCAAGCTACCCTAAAAATCCGAGGGTAACTAAAGATGCATGATGATGATATGATGATATATGATGACTAGTTTCCATCCTAAGTTTCGTCAACGAAACGGAACAATTACGTTTATACTTTACTTTTGGCAAAGGCTGTTCATATTTACATCCGCATTTAACAAGTTTTTATGTCACCAGAACTTACTACGCTTTCGTGTCCTCCGTATCAGAAACATCTACAAATGAATCAACAGTCAGTTGAGCACTTCCCTCGTTTGATGTTCCCTCCTCTGATAGCTTTCGCTTTCAGTTCAACATTCCGAGGAGAGTTTGTTGCCTTTGCCGTGTTTTCTTCGCTTTTGATTGGCACGATTTAAAATGATCTAAAGAGAAGTAGAGACTTCAAAATAACTGGTTCATTCTTGCGCTGCTATACTCATCAAAATGTAAAAGACCACAGAAATCAGTTCGGTATACCGTATGTTATGCTGCCTGCTCTCATTCATCTTTCCAGTTCTATACAAACGACCCTGACGGGTATAAATAATTAAAAGTAAAGTGAATAGGTATTACATAAAGTGTCACTTACAAGCTTGAAAGTACCATATTCTTCCCTTCAGACTGGAATCAAGGCGCAGGTGAACTTCACTCCGGCAGATCCCACATTTAATTTTCCATGCCCAGAGTACGGTTTTCTTGTTGTGTTTTAAGTGAACCTTCTCTCCGTAAACCAACTCACTGCTTGCCAGTTGTTTTAACTCTGAAAAGGAAGTCATGGTTATTAATATATGAACCACTAAAAAAAATTTAGTTAATGAGGGATCTGCTTTAAAAGGGCCACTTGAATCAATGTTATACTTTAAATGAAGTGGTGCCATCTTTGTCTAATCAGTTTGTGCGAGATTTTAATGGCGCTTTCGTCATATTGTGAGAGTTAAGAACCATAAAGAGTAATGATCAATTATGACACATCTTGAATACCTTCGTCAATCGTTTCCCTCTCTGTGGAAGTCAACGTCCGCTCCTCGTGGACCGGGTTAGTAGATTGCCCAGCCGCTTCTACCGTCGATTGACCAACGACTTCCACTGCTATTAGCTACTATTCGCGGTGAATTAGTAGAAAAGGCCAGTTCGATGGGATATGTGGTAACTGAGATTTAATAAAATACAATGTAATAGAAAGTTAAAACTATACTAAGAGAGTAAAAATAATCAAGAAGGGTGACGTGAGAGATGAAAAAAAAATGCAGTTATATATTTCACTTACGTTGTAGAGTGTCTGCACCGGTCCTTATTGTTGGCAGTTCTAGTAAAACTTGGGCGTCGGTGTTAATAGCAAAACACTGCGGTCCTTTGTTTTGGTCAGAATTGTCGGGCCTTGCAAGTTTACCTCTATATGGCTTCCAAGCCCAATGTTTTTGGCTATTTCCCTTACACCTCAGAATTGGCTAATGGCAAATGATAAAGAGTGGTTTCTCGGTTAGCGTGTTCTTTTCTACTTAAAATGGTTTGCCCTGCATAGTCTTCAATGTGGGTTTTGTAGGTGTATTTCTGTTATTAGTAAAGGTACTGTACTCCATAATTTTATAGCCTGCAAAAAGGGCCGCCTCTCGTCGGTTTCGGCTACTGGGGAAGTTTAACAAATCAGAATGCGTAATTTAGAACCTTTTAATAGCGAATTCCGGAAGGATTATAAGAAGCGGCTGTATTTAGAAAAAAAGAACATTCAATCAACCAAAGAAAAACCCTCAAAATTAAACAGAAACAAACAAGCAAGTGAAATGTATGCTTAAGTCATTGGTTTGTCTGGAAACGTGATGGGAACCTGATGCTACGCGAAATTGTCCATTACTCATTACTGATATTAATAGACCATTAATGGTCATTAATTGAAAAGCGTCATTTTTCACTGTCGAAGTTCTCGCAATTCCTTGTCTTCTTTCTCAATGTAATAGTTCCAAAAGTGTAAATTAGTAAAGGCAAGAAATAGAACTTACCTAACTGTTTCCCTGACGGACTGTACTGTCTTCTCCTTCGGTGGAAGTTGTGCCCGAAATTTCTCCTTACGAAGAAACGAATTTCCGCTCTTCCCCTTTTCATAAAACAAAGCTACGCAGCTAATAACATCGACAACATCATTGTCGATGTTAACCGACATCGCTAGGGCGCGTTTAACTACGCAAACGATAACTTACTTACCTTGTCTCCCTCTCGTCGAATATCCCACGCGCACCGATCATAGGGGTCACAAAGCAGCGTGATAGGGTCGTGAAAAAGGTGGATGTCGACTAGGTCATTGTTCGGCTATTTCCGACGTTCATAAGATGAGCTAAGATGACAGCGTGATTTTCTTTGCATATTTCAATCTCTGGAAAAACCCGAATCTCGGTTTCTTTAAAGCGACATTTCCCGATTCCCACCTGTTAAAATCACAAATCCCGTGTCCCGGTCATAATTACAATCACGAATCTCGTCCCCATTTTCCTTCAAAATCCCGAATCCCGGCCTTGACAAAAACCTATTGGGGACCCTCATTTATAGCTAGAGAAGTCCTGCTGTCGCATTTTAGTTCATGCAAGGACGGCCACCAAAACTGCATAATTTTGAGCTCGCACGCACTCATTTTCGATCATGCAATTCATAACGGTTTATTCCCGTTAAAATGAATATTTACACAAACTAACCTCATTTCACTTTAGGCAGTACGTATAGCTACCTGTTGACAAAAAATGGGACGGAACGATTTTTTGACCATATCCGCGATTTTTTTTATTTTTCTTTGATTATTAGAGACATACTCTTAAGGGGTATACATGGGTATAAAGGGGTATACAGGGGTATAGGCTTATGGAAGTGTAGGAGTATTTATCTAAATACATTATATTAAAATACTCTATAATAAGGGATACATGAAGTACTTACCGCTCGATGTACTTACCATGGGTGACAGCCCCTGAAAATGCACTGTAATACGCGGTATCACCCGTACGAAGACTACTGTAGTATTACCCACAATAGTATACTTTAGCCGGGTAATTTTTTACCCAGGCGTCGCAGAGTAAAACTCGGATTTCTAAACCTGCCACGATTAAATAACTCTCACTTCTAGAGTGAAGCTCTGCATTAAGAAAGACAGTGTTTCTAAATTCGGCTAGATACCGTAGACGCGCTTTAAAAGGCCCCTTTCGATGAATTTCTCATCTCCATCGTCTACTTTAGTATACTTTAGCCGCGTAATTTTTACCCGGGCGGCCCAGAGTAAAAACTGGACTTCTAAACCTGCCACAATTAAATAGCTCTCACCTATAAAGGAAAGCAGAGCAGTAAGAAAGAAATTGTTTCCACAATCGGGTGGATAATCGCGCTTTCAAAGGCTCCCTTCGATGAATTTCTCACTCCCATACTTTAGCCGGGTAATTTTTACCCGGGCGACCCAGAGTAAAAAATTGGATTTCTAAACCTGCCACAATAAAATTAGTCTCTCTTCTAAAGGAAAGCTTAACAGTAGAAGAAAACATTTCTGCACAAGTTGGTTTATAATCGTGCTTTAAAAGGCTCCTTTCGGTGAATTTCTCACTTCCATCGTGTACTATAGTATAATTTAGTCGGGTAATTTTTACCCGGGTTGCCCAGAGTAAAAATTGGATTTTTAAACCTGCCGCAATTGAATTAGTCTCTCTTCTAAAGGAAAGCTTAACAGTAGAAGAAAACATTTCTGCCAATTTCGGGTGGTTAATCGCGCTTTAAAAAGCCCTTTTAGTGAATTTGTTACTCCCATCATGTACTATAGCATACTTTATCGACCTTTATCCGGTTAATTTTTACCTGGGTGACGCAGAGTAAGCCTTAAACCGAGTATAAAGCAGTTTTGCGCATATTTCAATCGCGTATTACATTTTAAACGGCTCCGTGAAGTGAACTTCTCAATCTCATAAACGGTCGTAATAAACGGTCGTAATAAACGGTCGCATAATCAATCTAATAAACGGTCGCATAATCTTTGCGGGCATTTTTATGCTGTGTACTGTAGAGTGAAAATATATGTTCAAAATTGGCCTAATTTCAAAGATCTATTTTCTCACCAAGCGTTATATTAGACCGTAGATAAAGCAGTGTTAAGCGTCTTTCAATCGCTTATTGCATTTTAAACGGCTCCGTGAAGTGAATTTCTCAATGTCGTAACTGTACTATAGTACACTTTTAGCGGTCATTTTTATGCCAGGTAATCTAGAGTAAAAATATTTTTTCAAAATTGGCCTAATTTCAAGATCCCAGCCATTTCTCCTCAAGCGTTGGTATTCTCATAAAGTGTACAATCTTCCCATGGCATGCTAGAGACAACCAATGGCAACACAGTGTACCCCACTTGATTGTGCGTGTAGATGGCATAGTCCGCAGGGTCACGCATAAATCGGGGGCAGATATCGCCAAAAAGCACGGTTTTCTATAAAGCTTGTAGACAATTTATGCAAGGGCCAGCTGAACCAAGTACAAGTGCCGGATCCTTCGAGATCCATCCAGCAAATAATTTCTAGACTAAAAAACAAAATAATAATGCCAGGCTGGTTGTATGGGTGTGAGGATATATATTTTTTGTTCAAGCGTACAGCCCAAACGGGACTGCCTCCGGGAAAACGGCGTTGCCCGCGGGATCGCCCGTCCCGAGGTGCATGTGGCTTGGGTCATCCCGGGGGCTTATCCTCCACATAACGACAAAATCGACCTCTCCTCCTTAACTACCCAGGGGGTGAAAGACGGGGGATAAAAATGGCACCACGGGAGAATGCTCGGAAAAGGGCTGTCGCGTGGCTAAATAAGGAGTCCGGGGGACGACTTCGGATGCTGTCAGACCATCTTCTCGGAGTTCTGGCATCCGGGAGTCGATTCGCCCCGAGGCGAAAGTGGTATCTATGCGTGGGGCAAAGTGTCCTCTACACGCTGACTGAGTTTGGTCCCAAGTGAATAAAACGGAGGAATGTTATGCAGTTAAAACTGTGCACAGGACAGCCAATATGACACAAGATTTTCAAATTGCATCATGTCGTAAAGCTTGCCGAGTCCTTTCCAGCGATGTATGATATGATGGAATAGCTTCACTTTCTGGGGTCCTTTGGCCTGTCAAATAGGGTAAAGGTTTTACACCCTTACAGGACTTGTGGGTCTTCAGACTGTAAGCTAGATAAGTGTTGATGAATTGTGACCCTCGCTTTCAAGCTACGAGGCTGAAATTTGGCAGCAGGTTCATCTTGCACTGGCAAACATTCCTATTTGGGTCTGGAGGATCACGGTTCCGGGGGACGAGTTTTGATAAGGTGAAAAACCTTCCCTGGGGGTACGACTTGCACCACGGGATGCCCCCGCCCACTTGAT
This sequence comes from Montipora foliosa, assembly GCF_036669935.1. NCBI lineage: Eukaryota > Metazoa > Cnidaria > Anthozoa > Scleractinia > Acroporidae > Montipora > Montipora foliosa. The sequence continues at coordinate 23,852,696 of NC_090869.1, read as the reverse complement.
TGTAATTGTGAGAAGCCTACCTGGAAGGCCTGGCATACCTACAAGAAAAATGCCAAACTCCTTCCGATGTGAGCTCTCCCTGGAGACCGACCATAATGCTAATGCACTCTGACAAAGTATCCGACCACACCCATGACAGTCCCCCAGAAGGAAGTGGATACGTCCGGGACAAACCTTCTCTGACCACTGTCTATTGAATTCACACCGAAAACGCTCATCCCACTATACTAACTCTGCACTTTGCCGAGCGTTCGTCTAGGGCCTTGAGGCCGAGGATTTCCGGGCCCCAGATACACATCCTCACTCAGTGATGTTCTTTTTACTGTTGAGGACGACAGTACTTGCCATCTGCTTGGCACTTCCCTGAAAGACCAGCCTTACTTACAAACGTTTACCAGAAACCTGTGCACTTCTATGCAGGCTGCCAAGGGCTATGCTATACTGCACTTCTCATTTGGCCTCAGCACGTTCCCCAGGCTGTTCATGCTAATGGGAAAAAAACGTTTCTGGCATCTTGGTCCCCACTGAGAAAGAGTGTCCCCTCAGACACCAACCCTTCGACGAGGCCTATCAAGCAATGCAAGTTTCAATGCCGTTGCACATTCCCGAAGGCCTAGCATAAATACTTTCCTTCCCCTACCGTGTGATGTTGATGATCCATCTAAAACCACACTTACGTGCTATGTTTGAGCTGGGCTTACGTATAAGATTTTGGAGCGAATTTTTTTGGAAGTCACCAAGGGCAGGCCTGAAAGGCTTTATTGGTATTTAGTATAAATACACAGGTGATTATACAAAATCGCGCGCTCTCATTGGCTCGCTATCTCGGATTATCAGCCGATAATCACCTCGACGGACAAAATGGCTGCCAGTAGTCCTTTTTCCATTGTAAGTGAAGATGATTTCGCGTTGAAATGTTTTTTTTTTTCTTTTTGAAATGATCACCTGTGTATTTATACTAAAACAATTATTCGCCTCAGGCTCAGTGATTATCGGTGAATATTCACCTCGACTTTGTCTCGGTGAATATTCACCGATAATCACTTCGCCTTCGGCGAATAATTGTTAAATAGTACGGAGGAAGTCAGTTCATGAATCATGAACGGGACTCTTGAACCTACGCGCTTTGAAGATGGATTGTCAGGACCTATCTCTGTCAGAGGTCTGTCCCAAGTTGGGTCTCAAGTCATGTAGGGACCTCTCAGTCACAGGTTGACTGGAGACTAGTCCTTTTACATGGTCGACTTGCCACAACCAGCCGGTCGGGTAGGCTGTAAAGGCATGACCCGACTTCTTGGATCTGGATTGACTAAAGGCTGGTAAAAAATCACCTAAGCCGTGACCACAGGCTGGTTTGCTCCAGTTGACAAAGATAGGGGGAAAGTACTCTATTCCATATAGGCACAGCAGTAGTTATATGAGAAAACAAGTCATCTGTTTGTCTGCTTCCTTCACTTTTTTTAAAATTCCTTTTGGGCCCGAGGACCTCTTCTATGGGTAGGCGAATTAACTCAGTAGGGGATATTGTGTTCTTCTGTTTTCTAGCCTACCTGCAATACAATAAAATACTTCAAACCATGTCATGAAAAACATATCACATACTTTAATGATGCATTCCCCTTAGTGCTTTTCAATAATCATTTACAAGTTAAAAATGGAGCAAAACTATTATATGATGTCTAGATTCTAAATTCTAGTCATTTATAAATAAAAGTTATAAAAAATTATTCATTTTTCGGCATTCTAATAAGGATGCGTTGAACCCCTTGAGGATGGGTACTTCCTTTAGGTTGCTGCATAAGTTATGCCACAATTTAGTTGCATGGTAGTAAAAGGTATGGCGGGGCAAGCGAGTTCATGCATTCATATGCATGATAGTTTTTATAGTAGTATTAACGTCTTAACATATGTTTTGGATTCAAAGTGAAAGCTGTCGGGAAACAGCAAACGGCAGGCTGCCACTTTTCACAGGGATTTTCTCATATTCTAACTCGTCTCTCTCTTCTGGGAAGTTACCTCATATAACTTTGTAGACAACAGGCAAGAATTGAGCTAAAATCAAACAACTTTCTTTCACTTTTGGCAAAATGCAAATTTTAGCCTGACATTTGCCATAAACACAAATATTTACATTTGTACGCAACAAAAGCAGTGCCCACTCCCAGACTGCCACTCGTCTAATGGTGATAGTCGGTGAACGTTGAGAAGAGGATGATGGTAAGATGCTGCTGTTAAAATCCGCACAAAATAAGAGAATGCAGTAAAATAAAAGCTAGTGCCAGTTGCTATGATGCTACTTAGAAATAAGTTACTGCAAAAGACAGGATAAGCTATTAATTGGACCTTACTGGTAAAACAATAAAGTCATCTGCCATAGTCTGGTGAGCATCACAAAAGTCCTTCACTGCCACTTGACATTCGAGATGCCAAGTGTGAAGGAGCTCCATCAAGTGAACACTTAATGCCAACTCAGGTTTTGTAGGTAGTGTCGCACCCCAAAGATGAAAATGTCGAAGTCGCAGAAAGTCAGCTTCACAACCACAAACTTGGACCTGCACCTCGTTTTTAAGCCCTAAAATATATTACATAAACATCATAATTATCTTTAAACCACAAAACTACAGAACATTTCCCATTGCATGTAAAAATGGCAAGGAAACAACAAAGGTTGTTGTTAAATGATTGTGACTTGTCTCGTTGAATCACACTAAATTACAGTTGTATGCTCATTATTATTGGAAGGTCAGTTGCATGTAATTTAATAGCCGCTATCATGATTTATGGACTTAAAATAACCATTTATTTTGATTTATTATTTACTTTACAGAAACTTAAAACAAAAATGAAAATAAAGTAGCCACAACACTTGAATATCACAAGGATACGACTGATG
>NC_090869.1:23837303-23842303 GCF_036669935.1 Montipora foliosa | reverse complement strand
GGCAGGCTAGGTAACAGAAGAATACAATGTTCCTTACTGAGTAAATTCGCTTATCCATAGAAGAGGCCCTCCCAGGAGGGAAGGGGGGTTTGGCTCCTTGATCCTTTAATAATATTTGCTTGTGTTTCCTTGTTCCCCAAATGACTTTCAAACATTGTTCCCAGCTTTTTTACGTGGGATGCATATCATGCATACCACGGTAATAGTCCAGTTGAGTTTTTTATTTTTCATCGTAGTCACAAATGTGCATACCCCAGGGATAGTAGTTTACCCGCTTGATAAGAATGCCGTACGATACAACCGGAACGATCGCGCCTCGAACTCCGGCCACGCGCCCTGGGAGCGAGTACTTTCCCACTAAGCCATTGAAGCAACTCTGATCACGTGATAGGTTGCAAAAAATTATTTAGCTTGTTCGTAGTCACAAATGTGACCCACAGATGTTAAATTAAGCCCCGCTTCGGGATTCCAATTTTATTCCTTTCAGTATTTCCAAACTACCGTACGGCTATTAGAAATCTTACTCTTCTCTCTTCCTCTCTGAGCGCGCTCTAGACCACTCTTTGCTCACAACATAAGCAAATCCTTTCCGCCCGCGAAGGTTGAAGCTCACATATGAAAGTATATGATAAAGGAGGGGGACATGAGGGGCTCCTGAACACCGCGACATCTCAAAAAAAATCAACGAACACTGCATCACCGCAAGAAAAGTCGACGAAACACCGTCACCGCAACAATTATTTTTAGCTACATGATTTTAACGTCTACACTTGACGTAATACTTTTATACCGAGGCAATTTTCCACAAAATAAAAACATCAAAACGCGCGCTTGTCAATGCATGCCTACGCGTCGACACTGTTGATAACCGTAAATCAGTTTTCTTGTACTTACCGGGAGAGCTCTTTTGTATGAATGTCCATGAACATGACTGAGAATTTGACCCGAAAAACTGCCATGCAAGTGATAAAACAAAATTTTCAGAGCGTCGAGCGTCCTCTTAGTTACAAGTATTGTCACATCAATAACCTTAGGCGTTCAGTTTCTTTGATCTCTAGGCCGGTATTTTGAAAGATTCATATTGTACTAAAGTTATATTACATCATTTTCGGACAGGAAGAAGCCGAAAAACATTTCATTGTATAAGGCGATTATTGAATCGTATTGCTATTCCAAAGCGTGACCTTGCGCCTAACAAAATGGTTGTGGAGCTCCCGATTTCTCCTTTAAAGTAGTTTCCACTTTCGTCATTGGCTCCTACATCAGCCTCATCGCTGCTTTCATCTCACTTCCGCTTTCCCCTATGGCTTGTTCTTCAGTTTGAGAGTCCTCTCCAGGTCCTTCACTTTCCCGTGCATGTTCCTCATCTTGGTCAGCTTCAGTTCGAAGTAATATTAATGGCCTGGTCAGACCTGATGCAGTGTCGCTGATAGATGTACTCGGGTAGAGTACCATGCTTTGCCATGGCAGTGGGGCATTATTGCTGGGGGAGTCAGGGTGGTTTAGTCGTCATCAACCATGCCTCCCACCTCTGTGACCGGGGTTCAACTCTGGCTCGGGTCGTATGTGAGCTGCGTTTCAGTCGATGTCATCCTGACTCCGAGGGTTTTTCTCCGGGTACTCCAAAATCGACTCCCAGCCTATTCCATCATGCAGGCTGTGGTGCTGTGCTCCGAGGTCATACATGTTCAGGGGCCGAGCGCGTAGCCGGCAGCACAGCTCCTTCGGTCCGACCTCGTCGAGCTGCGCCCTCAGTAATTCAGTCTCCGACTGCGAGAAAGGGCGATATATAAAAAGGTCAGATATATTAATACCATGCCACTTGAGTTATCATTCATTCATGTGAATTTCTCGTGAACGGTTCTTTAAAAATATGTGCGCAGGTAGAATGGAAAACACATCTCGGTTTGTAATAATCAGCAGTTCTTATTTACAACTATTCCAAAATAACTTCGACATCATCAAAGTCATCAGGTGATACAAAGTCTGAAGTATTATCAAGGTAGTTGACCTTATATTCTCTCAGTTTTGATTTATTGAAATACTGTGCTCCATGTAAATTTAAGAACATCTTAAGAACGTTTTCATCCTCAAATCGTAAAAGATATAGGATCGTTCAGCTTCAACTCTAAAAAAAAAGAGTTTATGACGGAGGTACACCAACATGGCGGCTCCATACCGGGCTCTGTCACTGCTCTGTTAATTTTTGCAAACCATTTCGACGAATATCTGAAGTTTGGGAAGTGTCTTCTTTATTTATCTCCTATAACATCACTATTTCTTGATTATATCCGCTGAATAGTTTTCGATTTATTTTTTCGTTGCGTGACAATGAAAACGATTTATCGGTATCGCTCTCCGGAGCGCGTTCGATGACCCTTTCATCCTTCGATATCGAAAATCGTTTGAAAAAAATAGAAGGTCGAGAGAGTCGCAGCACCTTGGAGCCGATAGAGAATGTCAGAATGACCTCTAGACGACCCTAGACAACATTCAGATATAGCAACGAAAAAAGGTCAGAAAGGAAATAATAGTAAACGTGTCTAAGTTACAAACTTACCACATGCACTCCCTTAGCGTACAAAGCCGTCTTTCTTCCCTGTTGACACGATATCTGAATTTATTTTTCGCGGACCGGTAGTTTTCGCCACCTTTTCCTTCTTCGTAGAGAAAAGCTACCCAATTAATGATACGTTCCGCCTCGTCGTTCCCAGCATTTCCAGGATTAACTTCTCCGACCTAGGCCATCGTTTCTGCGTGTCTTAAAAAGGCTGAGCTCCGGGTGGTAGATTAACTCGACAATGTTCGTCTGTGTTTTATTACGAACTAGACGCTCAGTGAGCGTACACTGGGTTGCCCGTGGTACGTGCAGCGTTCCAGGCAAATGTCAAGTGGGGGTCATTAAGACCATTTATGGGGTCACCCAGAAGTCATACCAGCAGAGGCCCTTTGGCTGACACGTTCATACGACGAAACAGATCCTTTTCTGAGGTTAAAAACCTGGCTACCGGCCTATTAATTAATCATTTGTCAGAAAGAAGAAATTCCTGTCATCTTTAGAAAAAATAGACACGCACAGGAGCCCAAGACACGCATTGCTTACCTGTGGTAGTGAAGTAACACAGCGCCTTATTCCATATTGTCAACTGAGTTGCGTTTTGTTTTCCATGAGATTCAAGTTGTATTTGCGTAATACATAGCTCTAACAGAGCACGATATTGTTTGGTATTGTCTATCATTGTAGTGCTATGGTAGAAGTCTTAGGTAAATAGCCTGAGAAGACATGTGGTTACTAGCAAAGTACTGAACCCAGAGAGATTGAAGAAAATAAAAGGGAAGTGAGAAATAATGGCTTCTGGGCTGACATGTTGATCATTTTCAAGTTCCCTCACAACTTCTTTTCACCACAAGTTTAAGCGTGCCCTCTGAGCATCTGACAGCCTTGAATACTAAAATTTACTGAAGTTAAACTTGTCCGGCGGGGTTAGTATCTGGATGGGTGACTTAAAACATATACCCCTTCGTAAAACAGAAGCATTGGACCGAAAATACTATTAACGCTAACAAATGCGAACTCAGCAAGGTACAGATTTTTTTAGCTTGAATCGAAAGTGACATCGACGGAATTCAGTGGGCGCTGTGATGTTACCGCGGCATGTTTACTCACCAAACTGTGAAGCATCTGTGTCAAATGATGGCAAGATACCGGGTTTTCGTAAGTTTCTTTTTCTGTCAAGTGTTATAAAGTTTGACAATAAATGAGCGAATTCAAAGCAAAGATCACAATCGCCCAACTCTTGAGGTTGACCATTGTTTCTGCGAAGTCAAAAATTTACTCTCCAAGACGAGGTTATTTATCACCAGGTAATTCCATCATTTTGGAAATAGCAGCTACTTTATTATTCATCGACGTCACAATTTTTTGCTGATTTTGGGGCTCATTTTGTTGAAACTCAAGCACGCTTCCAACAGACCTGTTTTTTTTCGTGAACCCTTCCTGCTTACAGAGCAATACTAAAAATATCCTGCCGTATCACATTTCAACCTTGAGCTCGAAAATTCAATACACAACATGATATCATAATTCACAAAGGCAGAAAATATCACGGAATCCTTTTCCAGCGAAACATTTATTGAAACAAACAACATACTTGCTCTTAGAGGCAAAAACCTCTTCCTATTTCATTGCATGCACTCAATCGTGTCAAATTATCATGTACTTCAGGTTCAAACCCTTTCCAGAAGAACCTTCTCCTTGAATAATCTTGCACAAAATAGTCGACAAGCTTTCTTTCAAATAATTCTTGCCTGTCACATTTCCATTTTTTTTTTTTACTTGACTTTGTTGAACCCATAAGTTACCAGATAATTTTCCATTTGGTTAACACTACACTCGTGATAAAATATTGGAAATACAGCTCACTTTGATTTCGGCTCGACGGGCGAAAGATTGTTGTCGAAGTCCATTAGTCGTCGCTTTTAAGATTCCAGATCATCATCGCCTGTCTTGTTCATCCAATTGTCGTTCCCTTCTTGAGCTCCATGAGAGCATATTTTGTTGACTAAAACGCCATTCGCGTTGCAATGGCTTTTGACGCCATTGCTGGTTAACGAGAATAACAAACTCACGAGGCAGAATGTATATTTATATTTATTTAAGTTAGCACAATAGAAAGACACTAACCTCATTTTGACACGAAAATACTTTACTATTGCCATAAAAACTATCCAGTTAAGCACGCATATTATAAAACAGGATGAATTCTTAAAGACGACCTTTTTCAGCGAACAATTTTTTGAAACAAACAACATATTTGCTATTAGAGGCAACAACCCCTTCCTATTTCATTACGTGCATGAAGAGGAAAAACTCAATCGTGTCAAATATGCGCAATATTACAACAAACAAAATTTCAGGATCAAACCGTTTCCATGAAGAACCTTTTCCATGAATAATGAAGCACAAAATACGCGACTAGCTTTCTTTCAAATAATTCTTG
>NC_090869.1:23777303-23809803 GCF_036669935.1 Montipora foliosa | reverse complement strand
AGTAGCAATGGGCGCGAACGTCCTTAAAGAGTATAACGGCTCCGTGAAGTGAATTTCGCAATGTCATAACATGTACTAAACTCAGTATATGGCCTAATTTCAGGGATTTAACTTTTCACCAAGCCTTAAAAAACCGCGGATGAGGCAGTTTTGAGCACAATTCAATCGCTTATTACGTTTTAAACGGCTCTGTGAAGTGAATTTCTCAATGTCATAAATGCACTATGGGCTACTCTTTGCCGGCATTTTTATGCCCGCCGTAAATCTAGCGTGAAAATCAGTTTTCAAAATGGCCTAATTTCAAAGATGTAACTTCTCACTAAGTCTTTAACCGTAGATAAAGCAGTTTTAGGCATATTTCAAGCACTTATTACGTTTTAAACGGCTCCGTGAAGTGAATTTCTCAATGTCATAAAAATACTATAGTACACTTTTGGTCTAATTTGCAGGTCGCAGGTCGCAGGTCGCGGGTTGCAGGTCATTGTTTCACCAATACAGAAAGTATCCTAAACATTCATAAAAGCTAACCTTAGGCCTAATTAGGCCTAAACAAACGTTTTTAGGCTAAAGGTTAGCTTTTAAGAATGTTTAGGATACTTTCTGTATTGGTGAAACAATTACGTGCAACCCGCGACCTGCGACCCGCAGATTAGACCCGCCGACACTTTTGCGGGCATTGTTGTGCCGGGTAATCTAGAGCGAAAATCGATGTTCAAAATTGGCCTAATTTCATAGATCTATTTCTCACCAAGCGTATTTCAATGGGTTATGACGTTTTAAACGGCCTGTGAAGTAAATTTCTCAATGTCATATAATTGTACTATAGTATAATCTTTGCAGGCATTGTTATGCCGAGTAATCTAGTGTGAAAATCAATTTTCAAAATGGGCTAATTTTAGAGATTTAACTTCCCCAGTCCAGGATTGTTATCAATTTTGATAACCATGTTACGTCACAACATGGCGGCCATTGCAGAAATCGGAGGATTTTGTATACACTTTGCTTTATTCGTTTTTTGTTCGGAACTTGTTGGGTTATCTACCCGCAACTCTACTCGATATGGACAAGAAAGGAACGTTCTTCGCCTTTCTCAAAGATAGCGGTGGCAGAGCGGGTTGAGCGGTTGGAAGTGTTAGCTGTGAAGTGGGACAGCGCATGAAATTGGGTCCCAAAATCAGGTACGTTTTCCACCTTGTCATTAAATTAAAGGTACTTGTAGATTTTTCCAGCATTTGCAAAAAAAATGTCGCTATCTTTAAGTCTTTTATTTGAACTTTCACGTGTTTTTGCTGTTGTGCACGATCTATTAAAAATGTGCAAGGGGGTATTTTGATTTGCGATGTGCTCTTAATAATGACGGCCATATTTGATTGATTTACTCCTAGGCGTTGAGATGGCGGATGCTGATGCCCACAGGAAAAAATTAGCAAAATTATGTATATTTTGTGGCTCTGCAACGTCGAAAAAGACTAAAAGGCCTAAAAACAAATTCAAGGATGACTTTGAACGATATTTTGGTATTAATTCTGAAAGTGCAGTGGAATCGAAGGCTTGAGTGACACAGGAATAATGCCTGCCAAAAAAGTGATGGCCGTTGATCACCTGCAAAGTGTAGCAAAACACAACTTTATGAGTCCAATTATGTTTGGATCCAATCTGGTTATGTATTCAATTGCACGCAGCAGAATGGCAGTGGATATTTATGGAAACTTCATCCGGGGAGTCAGTATAACATTATGAAATCCTGGTTAAATGGTCTATCGATGGAGATCCCTGCTATGCCAGAAGGAGACATTCTGACTGTCAGAGCTAATGATCAGGTTTTGTCAAAGAAGTGGACTGTGCGCAAAGATAAGCATCTTGACATGTGTGTGTTATACAGAGGTTGGTACCAATGATGCAGTTTTGCAAAGAGATGAGAAGCTTGCACCAAGGTAATGCAAATGCCACAATTTATAATTTATGAATCCTACCACCTACATTTTGTGTTTTGGAATGTTTTGCAAGTCTATTCTCTGTTAAAATTGTCCATTATGGGGACTATTTTAATCATTACCAAATGCCCAAATTGTTAGGACTGAAGAGTGGCTGAAATGCATGAAGAAACCATTCTTTACCTATTACCTGTTTTCCTTTTTGTTTACCAAAATTAACATTTTGTACATTTATGCAGTAGCTTAATTAAACCTGCCAACTGTTTTTTTAGTAAAAGGCTTGAGATTTATTTAGTAGGGTTTCTTTCTTCAATGTGTAGTTCCATAAAATGTCCATACCTCCCCCACAAAAGGTGCGTTTTGGCACAACTTCACCATCTTGAAATTCTAATGAGGTTTCTTTAAGTGTTTTGGTCTTTTTGCACCCTTCCTCTCCCTGGAATTTGAACTCCCTTGTGTGTGTGTGTATGGAGATTTTTTTTGGGAGCGAGTCTATGGATTTTCAACTTTGCATGTAAATTGATCATGAACAAAATATATTGAACAAAAATATACAAAAGATTGTGGACCAGATTTACTTCACATTGACAGCTTTTTAATGGGGACTGCTTTTCATAATTATAAAATTCCTTTCATAGGGAAGATATCTGTTTACAAACATTGATGTCAAAATTCTTTTGATATTTAAATTTGCCAATAAGGCTCTAGTTGGCACATTAATATTAATAGGTGATGTCATTGATATCCTCACTATATAGCAAGCTGAGCTAGAGTCAATGCCTGAAAGAGGATGGGTGGGCTGACTGTTTTCATAATCAACTAACACATTTGACAATATGTGCACTTGCATACTGTTATTTTAATTAAGTGGCTTAATTGTTGTGACTTGATCATACGTATTTTAAAATTCATTAACAGTAAATGGCTCAAAAGATTGGAAGAAGCAAAGACTGACACTTCAAAGAAACAGCATCTCCTAGATGATTGCTCTGCCACATCTGATGATGCCATGCTATTGCATAAAGAGGCAAGTAAAGAAAGATTGTCATTGACAACATATAATAAATAATTATTATACAACTCAGGGCCGTAGCCAGAAAAAAAATATGACTATGAAGTATTTTAAGTGTTTATGATGAGTACATATTAAAGACAACTCTGGAATCATGCTTTGTTTTAAAATTTCACGAAACAATGACATAGGCAAGTCCCTCGGTTTGCCTCATACTAGCTACGGCCCTAGTAACAACTTAAAATACTTTGTGCATGTAAGAAACACCAACGCAGTATCACAGTGCTGGTAACTAAAGAGTCTACTTCATTTTAGTTCCATTTTTTGGCTAAATCACTGAATAGTTCTCATTCTGAATAACTAATTGTTTAAATTGTTGTTTTGGTCATTTTATGATTTGGAGTTTTGGTGTATTAATTCATTGAATGTGGTTTAATTCTTACATCTTCATTATTTCGTTTTCAGTAAGAGGACTCTCATTTCTATTTCAAATTCTTTTTTTAATTTGGTTGAATGATGTATTTCTGTCTTAAGTTTAGTACGTTGTAGAGAAATACTAAAGCCCATTTGACAGTATCATATGATACATGTGCATTTTTCCTACTTTAGAACAAAAAGATGATCCGTGAAATTTTGCTCGCGGTTGTGAAAGAGCAAAGACGTTCTGCAAACACGTTCGTACGGTAATATGTATTTGGTATTTAAGCTCTGCACACACATACAGATAGTCATTTCAGCGGCTTTAATTTGGCAATATTAATGTCGTAACGTGTAAATAAAAAGTAATTTTCCCCTTGGACCATCGTGGCTTCCTGTGCATTCCGCAATTCAAGAGCTGTTTCAAAAACGAAATTATTAACTTTTCTTGTTTCATTTATATTTTATACAGAATGCCCCAGTTTCGCCTCCGAACAAAACGAAGCCGACTGATGACTGATGAAAATATCATGCCCAGTATCGAAGAATAAACAGTGCATTTTAGTTTAACTGTTGTCGTCCCCTTTACTGTTATTTTACTCGGCACAGTTGTTAGATTAGGTATGCAAAATAAAGCCTCGAAATAACTTTGCCCAAACATTCCACATTGTAAGCATTTCACTGTGATATAAGCATTGAAAATTCCTTCCTCTTTGCCCAGCGTTTCGCACTATCGTCCGCCATTTTGAATTTTCACGCAGTTGCTTGTCAATAATGTCACGTGGACGCGAATTTGAGCAGTGATTGGCTAATGGTTTGTTTTGGTAGTGGTTATCAAAAGTGATAACAATCCTGGACTGTTATCACAAAGTCTTTAACCGTGGATAAAGCAGTTTTACCATTTTTCATGTGATCTGTGCGACCGGGTACACAGCCTGACACCTTCATCAACGCATTGCTGAGCACAAAAATTCGACAATCGGTAGACATTTCTTAGAAGCTCACGGTAACAACAACCTTTTGAAAGAAGACCAATTCACAGTTTTAAGAAAGTGCCAGGGCAAATTTGATTGTCTAGTATTTGAAATGCTCTTCATCAAGAATCTCAAGCCCAATTTAAATACCCAGACGGACTCCATACGTGCGAAACGTTTTGTTTCATTTTTTAAGTATTATTTACCCACTTTACAGCTTTTAATCAGCTATTGTTTTTTCTTTTTTTAGTATTTATAGACCGAAACTCACTAACATATTTTGACTTGATAATGACGTTTAGCTAACGTCGAAACGTCGTTGCTTTTTAGCGACTTTTTAGCAAATTTTTTGATCTTAAAATGATTTTAAGAAATGTTTTATCACATTTTGTTATAGTCGAATGCTTTTCAAAATCACTTCTTGTTGTATACTCAAACGCGATAATCAACTACACTTTTTCAGAAGTCTTGAAAAGTGTAGTAAGCGCCTCACTAAATGTGAAGGTGCCATTGAATTTCTACGCTTATGTTTGAACTTTAGTGTTACACCAACTTTCGCACAAGTTAAACGTAGTAAAGCACGTAAATGGAAGAAGTCCTCAGAAAACTACCAAAAGGCGGTCATGGAGGAGGAATTGAGATCCAAACTAACTCAGCTCAAGCATCTTAGGGAAGAAGTCCAAAACACTTACAAGGATGTCAGGGAAGAATGCTCCTTGCTTCGCTTTGTCACCATTGTGCGGACGCTAAGAATTCTTCGCAACAATCAGTACATCGAAATGATGAAATATCATGTCAACAAGATCTCACGCTTGATCTCAAAGAAGTTTGTTGTCAACGAGCACATAAACATCATGTCTTCATACCGCCTTTCGTTCTTCCAAAAACTTATCCTTTGCAGAGGATTGAAGTTTTCTCTACCTCATAAGGTTTCACCCATTGAAATTCAAGCCAGCTTTGAGAAGGCGTATTGGAGAATAGAGCTATTATTGGAAGATGCAGATGAAAAGGAACTGGCTAGCTCAACGTTACGTTCAATCGCTTTGAACTACATTCAGCGTACAAGCCCTAATCCACCTAAGGCTCTTGTCAAAGCTCTCAATCGCTTAAAGAAACGTGACGACATCGTTATCACTAAGCCCGATAAAGGTTCTGGGGTTGTAGTGATGGACAAACCCGAATACATCCGCCTACTAAGCGCTGCTTCAGTTGACAACACCTCTAAATTTTCACATGTCGATGACAAACGACCTAAAATGCGTGGACGACCTACTAAATATTTCCACACGCTCCTTCAGAAAGAGAAACGAAACTTTACATCAAATTCTGCCTGAAGAAATTGCCAATTCACTTTCGCCTAAGAGTTCCAGGCTCGCTCATCGTTATGGCTTACCCAAGACTCACAAAGCCACACTAAGTATGAGGCCTATTTTATCAGCGACCGGAACTTACAACTATAATTTTGCTAAATGGCTTGAACAAAAGCTGAAGCCACTTTCTCTACAGGAGTATACAATCACTGATGCCTTTGCCTTCGCTGATGAGATTCGTACCCACACTATTAGTGAAGCTGACATATTGGTCTCTTACGACGTCACAGCTCTTTTTACCAATGTGCCTTTGGATAACACTATCAAAATCTTGGTCAATAAAGCCTTCACTGATGATTGGTTCAACAAAACCTATGGCCATAATCTGCAACGGGATCAGCTTGCTAGACTACTCGAAATTGCCACAACCAATCAGCTTTACCAGTTTAATGGTCAACTTTACCAACAGACAGATGGTGTGGCTATGGGCTCGCCCCTTGGTCCTCTAATGGCCAATGTCTTCACGTGTCATCTTGTAGAAAAGCTTACACGTGATGGCTCCATGCCCCAATTGTAGGTACGTCGATGATACCCTGGCTAGAATGCCTAGCGCTGATGCTGCTGCTGAGTTTCTTATTACCCTGAATGGCCTACACCCCAGTCTAACTTTTACGATGGAGCTTCCTGTGGATAACAAGATCCCTTTTATCGGCATTGAAATCGTCAAGAACGGAACTAAACTTGAAACTCAAGTTTACAGAAAACCAACAAACACTGGATTGCTCCTACACTTCCAAAGCCACACGGATAAACGCTATAAAGACTCTATTAAAGACAATGATACATCGTGCCTATGCCTTGTCGTCTACAACAGAGGCTTTCAATGCAGAATGTGCGAAGTTGGGCTCTATATTTAGTCGCCTTGACTATCCAGTGAGTCTTATTGATTCTGCTATTAACAATTTTCTTTTTCGAAATGTTTCAGCGAACACAGCAGAAAGTAACAATGACGATAGTAGAACAGTAAGAATTAGTCTTCCATTTAAAGATCAAGTGGCCGCTAATGCGGCTCGTAAGCAGTTACGCGATCTGAGCAATAAGATTGGCCCTACTTTGCAGATCTATTTTCTCTATTTTCTCAGATCTATTTTCTCACCAAGCGTTACACCGTAGTTAATGCAGTTTTAAGCATATTTCAATCACTTATTACGTTTTAAACGGCTCCGTGAAGTGAATTTGTCAATATCATAACTGTACTATGGTCGTAGCGTCCGCAGGTCGATTCGCCTCGGGGCGAAAGTGGTATCTATGGGTGGTGCAAAGTGTCCTCTTCACGTTGACTGAGTTTGGTCCCAAGGGAATAAAAGGTAGGAATGCTATGCAGTTAAAACTTTGCACGAGACACCCAACACCACACAGGATAACCAAATTTCGTCACGTGGTAAAGCTCAGCGAGGCCTTTCTAGCGATATATGATATGCTTAGATCACTTTACTTTTGACTTTCTAGGGTTACTTGGCCTGTCAAATAGAGTGAGAGTTGTACACTTTTACAGGACTTGGGAGTCTTCAGACGAAGGCTAGATAAGTGTTGATGTATTGTGACCCTCGCTTTTAAGGTACGATGTTGAAATTTGGCAGGCAGGTGCGTCTCACGCTGGCAGACAATCCTACTTGGGTCTGGAGGATCACAGGTTGGGGGGGTATTATGGTCAAAAAAGGTGTTTTTGATAGGGTCTAGAGCCTTCCCTGGGTGTGCGACTTGCACCACGGGATGCCCCACTTGATTGTGCATGGGAGTGGCAGGGTGCACCCTGGAAGACCTGGCATACCTGCAAGAAAATTCCAAATTGCCCGTGATGTTAGCTCTCCCTGGAGACCAATCATAATGCTAATGCACTTTGATAGGGGCTATCCGACCACACCCATGACAGTCCCATGAAAGACAGTGGATATGTACGGTACAAATTTTCTCTGAGCACTGGTCTATTGAATTCACACCGACAATGGTCATCCCACTACTTTAACCCTAACTCTAGCACTTTGCCAAGCATTCGTCCTGGGCCTTAAGCTCAGATTTCCAGGACCCAGATACGTGTCCTCACTCAGTGGTGTTTTTTTACTATATAGGAAGACAGCACTTGTCATCTCCCTGAAAGGCCAGCCTTACTTACAGGAGTTCACCAGAAACCTGTGCAATTCGATGCTGGCTGCCGAGGGCTATACGACTGCATCACTCATTTGGCCTCTGCACGTAGTCCACAGGCTGTGCATCTGGCATCTTGGTCCCCGCTGGGAAAGTGTCCCCTCAGACACCAACCATCCAACGAGTCCTATAGAGCAATGCAAGTTTCAATGTCGTTGCACATTCCCGAAGGCCTGGAATGCCATATTGTACAATTTTGGAATGTGGCAAACCCTAGCATAAATGCTTTCCTCCCTGACCGTGTGATGTTGATGGGCCACCTAAAACCACACTTATGTGCTATGTTTGAGCTGGGCTTACGTATAAGATTTTGGAGTGAATTTGTTGAAGTCAGCAAGGGCAGGCCTGAAAGGCTTTATTGGTATATAGTATGGAGAAAGTTGGTTCATGAGTCATGAAGAGGCCTCTTGAACCTACACTCTTTGAAGGTGGACCGTCAGGACCTATCCCTGCCAGAGGTCTGTCCCAAGTTGGGTTTCAAGTCATGTAGGGACCTCTCATTCACAGGTTGACTAGAGGCTAGTGCTTTTACATGGTCAACTTGCCACACCTGGCCGGTTAGGTAAGCTGTGAAGGCATGACCCGATCTCTTGGACCTGGATTGACCAAAGGATGGTCATGAATCACCTAAGCCGTACCCACAGGCTGGTTTGCCCCAGGATAGGGATAACGTATTCTGTTCCATAACGGCACAGCATTAGTTATATGAGAAAACAAGTTATCTGTTTGTCTCAGTAAACAAATTGCTAGTTTCTAAAGAAACTGTGGTGCTGCATCGGTGGGAGAGTGAAACCGGAAAATTTGGTTGATAGAGGTCGAATGATTTGGAAAGCTGACATTTTGAGTGTTAGCCATTTGTCAGAGCAAAATGATTTGATTTTGCTCTGACAAAGGGCAAACGCTTGAAACGTCAGCTTTCCAAATCGTTCACAGTGTTAATTCGACCTCTATCAACATGTTTGAGAAAACCAAATTTATCTGTTTGTCTGCTTCCTGAACTGGGGGACAGGGGAGCAATGTGGAAATATTTTAGGGAACAAGGGAACAAAAACAATTTTAGGGGTCAAAAAGCTGGGAACAAGTGCTAAAGTAATTTAGGGACCAAGGGGACACAAGCAAATATTTAAAGGATCAAGGAGGCAAACCCCCCTTCCCTCCTGGGAGGGCCTCTTCTATGGATAGGCGAATTTACTCGGTACGGAATGTTGTATTCTTCTGTTGCCTACAATCCTGGTCAAAAGTTGTTGGGAAGGTTGCGCGCATCACTTCGATTATTCTAACTATTGGCTGAACTATTCAGGAAAGAGCATGCTCTTGTGGCCCCCCTACCCCATATTCAATGTTGGAAGAAAAGTCACCATTTTGTTTGGTGCAAAATCCAACATTGATAAGGGGGGAGGGGGGCTATCTCAAAAGTGACGCTACCTTCCCAACACTTTTCTCCAGGATTGTAGCCGGTCTATAGCCCTAGATAACGGAATACAATAAAATACTTCAATTCACATCATAAAACAAACATATCATAGCAGCTCAACTTATGATAGTAAACATACAAACTTTAAGGAAGCAATATTGCCCTTTGGGATTTTCAATAGTCATTTAGAAGTTCAAAATGGCATAAACCTATGACATGTCTACATTTTAAATCATAGTGATTTATAAATAAAAGTTACAAAAAAAAAAAAATTCATCTTTCAACATTTGCAATAAGCACGCCATGAACCCCTTGAGGATGGGTACTTGCTTTAGGCCGCTGCATAAGTTATTCCACAATTTAGTTGCATGGTAGTGAAAGGTATGGCGGGGCAAGCGAGTTCATGCATTTATATGCATGATAGTTTTTAAAGTAGTACTCTGATAAACTTCTTAACATATGTTTTGGATTCAAAGTGAAATCTGTTCTGAAAGGCCGCCACTTTTCACAGTAAATTTCTCATATTCTAACTTGTCTCTCTCTTCTGGGAAGTTACTTCATGTAACTGTGTAGACAACAGGCAAGAATTGAGCTAAAATCAAACAACTTTCTTTGACTTTTAGCCTGACATTTGCTGTAAACATGATACTAAATCTCCCCATTGACAAGGACAGGTGTCTTATTACATGTTGCCCTCAGTAAATGCAAACGAATGTTCGGAAAAACAAGGGAATTTAATGTTAGTACTAACTAATAAAATTTTAAGACCTCACAAACTTGGTATAGCTTATCAAACACTGCAGGTCTTGGAGAGTTCATTCATATGCAACAAAAGCAGTAGCCACGCCCAGACTGCCACTGGGCTAATGGTGATGGTCAGTGATACTGCTGTTAAAATCTGCACAAAATGAGGGCATGCAGTAAAATCGTTAACAAAAGCTAGTGCCAATTGCTATAGTGCTGCTTAGCAATAAGTTACTGCAAAAGACAGAGAAGCGTAGAGAAGCCTGAAAAAAGGATTTCAACGGGGTTTGAACCCGTGACCTCGCGATTCCGGTGCAACGCTCTAACCAACTGAGCTATGAAGCCACTGACGTTGGGAGCTGGTCATTTGTGGGTTCTAATGGTCCCGTGAGGAATGAATCAATGATGAAATGGTATATGAAATGAATCATATATGAACTGCGGATATGAAATCAAGGAAAGCTGTGATCTTCGCAGTTATGAACGAATTTTTACAATTGCGTAGAGAAGCCTGAAAAATTCAGGACTTCAACGGGGTTTGAACCCGTGACCTCGCGATGACCGGAATCGCAAGGTCACGGGTTCAAACCCCGTTGAAGCCCTGAATTTACGTACGTACCGTTGGACGTAATATGGTATACTACGGT
Source organism: Montipora foliosa (assembly GCF_036669935.1). Taxonomy (NCBI): domain Eukaryota; kingdom Metazoa; phylum Cnidaria; class Anthozoa; order Scleractinia; family Acroporidae; genus Montipora; species Montipora foliosa. The sequence continues at coordinate 23,799,146 of NC_090869.1, read as the reverse complement.
CGGGTGATACCCGGTACTTTGGAACCCTTTTTGTCGGGTGATACCCACTACCTTTCGCGAGAATCGGGTGACTTTCGACGGATGATTCCCGCGTACTACGGTCAGCGGCTGTCACCCACACGGGTCGCGAGAATCGGGTGCACCTCCTTAGAAGCACCCGGTAGCCTCGCAGCTCCTACAAAGTCTCACCTGATTGGAGACCACCCTTGAGGTTTAACAAAAGAACAAATAACAGAAACAATGGACCCTAGAGGATAGAGTTGCAGCCCTTTTGTTTTAGGCCTAGGGTCCATTGTTTCTGTTATTTGTTCTTTTGTTAAACCTCAAGGGTGGTCTCCAATCAGGTGAGACCTTGTAAGAGCTGCGAGGTGACCTGAAGCACCCGATTCACGCAACCCCTATGGGTGATACCCGCTGAAAATGCACTGTAGTACGCGGGTATCACCCGTGCGAAATATGCTATAGAATTAACCACAATAGTATACTTTATCCGGGTAATTTTTACCAGGGCGACGAAGAGTAAAACTAGGATTTATAAGTGTGCCGCAATTAAATAACTCTCACTTCTAAAGGAAAGCTCAGCAGTAAGAAAGACATTGTTTCCAAATTCGAGTGGATAATCGCGCTTTAAAAGGCTAATTTTGATGAATTTCTCACTCCGGTCGTGTACTATAGTATACTTAAGCCGGGTAAAATTTAATAAAGCGAAGAGTAAAAATTGGATTTCTAAACCCACCACAATGAAATAAGTCCCTCCTTTAAAGAAAAACGTAACAGTAGAACAAAACATTTCTGCCAATTCGAGTGGTTAATCGCGCTTCAGAAGGCTCCTTTCGGTGAATTTCTCAGTCCCTTCGTGTACTATAGTATAGTTTAGCTGGGTAATTTTTACCCGGGCTACCCAGAGTAAAAATTGGATCTTTAAATCTGCCACAATTTAATAAGTTTCTGTTTTTGAGGAAGCTTGACTGTAGAAGAAAACATTTCTGCCTAATTCGGGTGATTAATCGCGCTTCAAAAGGCTCCTTTCGGTGAATTTCTCAGTCCCTTCGTGTACTATAGTAAAGTTTAGCTGGGTAATTTTTACCCCGGCGACCCAGAGTAAAAATTGAAAAGTGTGAAAAATGGCCTAATTTCAGAGATTTAAGTTCTCGCTGATTCTTAAACCGTGGATAAAGCAGTTTTTAGCATATTTCAATCACTTATTACGTTTTATATGGCTCCGTGAAGTGAATTTCTCAATGTTATAAGTGTACTATAGTATACTTTTTGCGAGTATTTTTATGCCAGGTCATCTAGAGTGAAAATCAATGATAAAGCGTATTTCAATGGCCTTTTACGTTTAAACTACTCCGTGAAGTGAATTTAGGCTACTTTTTACGGGCATTGTTATGGCGGGTGATCTAGAGTGAAAATCAATTTTCAAAATTTGCCTAATTTCAAAGATTTATGTTCTCACCAAGCGTTAGACCGTAGATAAAGCAGTTTTAAGCATATTTAAGTCGCTTATTACGTTTTAAATGGCTCCGTGAAGTGACTTTCTCAATGTCATAAATGTACTATGATATACTTTTTGCGGGCATTGTTGTGCCGGGTAATCTAGAGTGAAAATCGATGCTCAAAATTGGCCTGATTTCATAGATCTATTTCTTACCAAGCGTTAGACCGTAGATAAAGCAGTTTTAAGCATATTTCAATCACTTATTACGTTTTAAACGGCTCCGTGAAGTGAGTTTCTCAATGTCATAAATGTACTATGGTATATTTTTTGCGTGCATTTTTATGCTGGGTAATCTAGAGTGAAAATCAATGTTAAAAATTGACTTAATTTCATAGATCTATTTTCTCACCAAGCGTTACACCGTAGATAAAGTAATTTAAGCGTATTTCAGTGGCCTTCCACGTTTAAACGGCTCCGTGAAGTGAATTTCTCAATGTCATAAATGTACTATAGTATACTTTTTGAGGGCATTTTTATGCCGGGTAATCCACAGTAAAAATCGATGTTCAAAATTGGTCTAATTTCATAGATCTATTTTCTCACCAAGCGTTAGACCGTAGATAAAGCAGTCATTAAGCATATTTCAATCACTTATTACGTTTTAAATGGCTTCGAGAAGTGAATTTAATTTGTCAATGTCATAACTGTACTATGGTCGTAGCGTCCGCAGGTCGATTCGCCTCGGGGCGAAAGTGGTATCTATGGGTGGTGCAAAGTGTCCTCTTCAAGTTGACTGAATTTGGTCCCAAGGGAATAAAAGGTAGGAATGCTATGCAGTTAAAACGTTGCACAGGACACCCAACACCACACAGGATGCCCAAATTTCGTCACGCGGTAAAGCTCAGCGAGGCCTTTCTAGTGATATGTGATATGTTGGGATAACTTTAATTTACTTTTGACTTTCTAGGGTTACCTGGCCTGTCAAATGGAGTGAGAGTTGTACACACTTACAGGACTCTACTCAGAAGTAGGCTAGATAAGTGTTGATGAATTGTGACCCTCGCTTTTAAGGTACGATGCTGAAATTTGGCAGGCAGGTGCATCTCACACTGGCAGAAAATCCTAGTTGGGTCTGGAGGATCACGGATTGGGGGGGGGGGGATATGGTCAAAAAAGGTGTTTTTGATAGGGTGTAGAGTCTTCCCTGGGTGTGCGCTTTGCATCACTGGATGCCCCATTTGATTGTTCATGGGAGTGGCAGGGTTCACCCTGGACACTGGCATACCTACAAGAAAATTTCAAACTCCCCCTGATGTTAGCTCTCCCTGGGGACCAACCATAAATGGTAATGCACTTTGATAGGGGCTATCCGACCACACCCATGACAGTCCCATGAAAGACAGTGGATATGTACGGTATAAACCTTCTCTGAGCACTGGTCTATTGAATTCACACAATGGTCATCCCACTACAATAACCCTAACTCTAGCACTTTGCCAAGCATTCGTCCTGGGCCTTGAGCTCAGATTTCCAGGACCCAGATACGTGTCCTCACTCAGTGGTGTTTTTTTACTTTATAGGAAGACAGCACTTGTCATCTCCCTGAAAGGCCAGCCTTACTTACAGGAGTTCACCAGAAACCTGTGCAATTCGATGCAGACTGCCAAGGGCTATACGACTGCATCACTCATTTGGCCTCTGCATGTAGTCCACAGGCTGTGCATGCAAACGGCAAAAACACCTGGCATCCTGGTCCCCACTGGGAAAGTGTCCCCTCAGACACCAACCATCCAACGAGTCCTATAGAGCAATGCAAGTTTCAATGTCGTTGCACATTCCCGAAGGCCTGGAATGCCATATTGTACAATTTTGGAATGTGGCTAACCCTAGCATGAATGCTTTCCTCCTTGACCGTGTGATGTTGATGGGCCACCTAAAACCACACTTATGTGCTATGTTTGAGCTAGGCTTACGTATAAGATTTTGGAGTGAATTTGTTGAAGTCAGCAAGGGCAGGCCTGAAAGGCTTTATTGGTATATAGTTTTTTTTTTTATGTTTAAGGTGAATGGCTGGCCCCCCGGTAGGGTGAGTGCAATGGCCGCCAGACATAACGACCAATCCGTCAGACACAACGGTTCACCTTAAACGGGGGTGCACCAACACGCCAACTTCGCCGGGGAATCGAACCCCGCCCCTACCAACAAATAACAAAAGACAAACAGACAAACGAAGAATTGCATCTAGGAGATGACTCGCCTGACTTACACTCCTAAATGACAATTCGACAAAACAACAAAAAGGACTCAAAAACAACTGGACAAACCAAAACAAGCACGACCCAGCACAAGGGCGAAGAGTGACCAATAAAAGGCCACCCGTCAACAGACTCACCCAACGCCAAGACGTCGGTTCACCCCAGAAAAACGGCCAGGGCACGCAAACACAACACAAAACCAGAACTTAAATATGAACAACCAAAGCATCATTTTGCAACGAAGCCACCACACCACGAGCACCCCACTGACGGACAAAATAACGACGACGACGGTCAGACCGGAAAGGACGAAAGAACAGCGGGAGATTAAATCGAATACGAGACTTGACACGCTCCATGACATCAACAGCCGAGGGACGAACACCTCTGAAACGAAAATCGTTCCGAGCCCCCCAAATACAAAACTTGCACACATTCAGCATATAAACAAAAACCCGAGGAACCACAGACAACTCATCAGCCGAGAAACCAAAAAGCGCATGACGAACCAAGATAGAAGGACAAAGAGGAGAAGCCAAAAACATAAGAGATTGAAGCCACGACAAAACACTGACAGCCAGAGGACAGTGAAAGAACAAATGTGAAAGAGACTCAACAGGAGCAAAACAAAAACAAGCCGTAGAAAGAGCATACCCAAAACCAGCAAGCCTCTCGGCCGTGTAGAGGACCCCGTGGGAAATTTTCCAACATAAATCAATAACAGGACGATCCAAATCAAAAAAGAAAAGCTGACGCCAAGTAGAAGACCAATAGAGAGAACCAAAGCAGAGAATCCGGCGAAAAACAAAGTGGAGCAGAAAAAACGAGATGTGGAGGAGCGGCAAGCCGGGAAGAAAACCAAAAAACAATGAAAGAGACCCAAGAAGACGGAGAAGAAACAAAACGACGAACCCACTGAACATGAAGAGCCATAACCTTACACTGGAAATCCACAACAGAGAACCCACCCAAACAAGAAGGCTGAACCACAACACGACGAGCGACCAAATCCCGCTTACCGCTCCAGAAAAACTTAAAAATTAACGTATTTAATTCCACACTGACCCACCGGGGAACATGGATTAGAGAGGCCACGTACCACACACGGGAAGGGGCCAAGGCATTGATAACAAGTGCCTTGCCCTTATAGGATAACGATCGCTGATGCCAAGAGTTCAAAGCATTTTCCACCGCGGTGATATGCGGCCTCCAATTGTCCTCCTCCAGATTGCCCGGACCCAGAAAAACCCCCAAAACCTTCACCTTCACCTTCACCGACGACCAAGTAATGTTAACCGGTGAGTCAGTGCGCCCATTCCAACCACCCAACCACAAACCTTCGCATTTACCATAATTTAATTTAGCCCCAGACCACCTTTCGTACAAATAATAAACATCAAACACAGCCAAAATACCAGGAACAGAAGAAACAACCAGCGTAGTGTCATCAGCATAGGCAGAAACAACAGGCAAAGAAGACGAAGAACCAGGAAGAGACAAACCAGAAATTAAACCACTAGAACGAATATTACAGGCAAGTACCTCGGCAACTAAAACATAAAGGAGGGGGGACAGGGGACATCCCTGCCTCACCCCACGAGATAACTTAAAAGAATTTGAAATATAACCATTAACATTAACACTACTACTCACATTATTGTAAAATAAATTAACCCACCCAACAAAAGACTGCCCAAAACCCATGGCATATAAGGTAGAGCGAAGGAACGTCCAATCAACCCTGTCAAATGCCTTTTCTTGATCAAGCGAAAGAAGAGCAGCAGGAGCACCAGAAGAAGAACAGAAATCAACAACATCACGAAGAAAAGCAACATTTTCACCAATAAAACGGCCAGGAACACCACAAGACTGATCTTTATCGACAACCAAATGAATAACCTTAAGAAGACGAGCAGCAATAGACCGAGAAGCGATTTTGTAATCGACATTCAACAGGGAGATTGGACGCCAGTTTTTGGGATCAAGACGATCCCCTTTCTTAAACTATAAAGTAATGATACCTAGGCGCTGAGAGTCAAACAAAGAGCCTAAACCAAAGGCAGAATTCAAAACACAAACTAAATCAAAACCCAAAACATGCCAAAATTTTAAATAGAATTCCATGGGAAGGCCATCACAACCAGGAGCTTTACCACGGGCCATGCCCTGAAAAGCCGCAAAATACTCCTCCTGGCTGAGAAGACCTTCGCACACCTCACTATCGTCAAAAGGAAGAACCGAAGAAATGTTGGAAAGAAGCTCAGAGCGAGCATTGGAGTCACAAGGAGTAGCAGAGAAAAGATCCGAATAGAAAGACCGAAAAACATCACACAACCCATCCTTATCCGTAACCAAAGTACCATCACTAGCTCTCAGCGCCGAGATATTACGGTCAGTGCCGTTTTTCTTTTCGAGCCGGAAGAAGTAAGCAGAGGAGGACTCACCCTCCTCCACCCACCTCGACCGGGCACGAACTTGAGCACCACGAGCAACCTCAACATCCATAGCACGAAGACGAGACAGAGTAGAAAGGTACACAGGAAGAAAAGAAAGACGACCAGAATCAATATGACTTTTAAGATGAGCAGCAAGACTAGACAAAACATTACGTTCAACTACTTTACATTTACCACGATCTTTACAATAATTAATACTTATACGCTTAATATGGGATTTGCCGCTGTCCCACCACCCAGTGAGAGAAGAAAAAGAAGACTGACGAGACTGCCAATAAGACCAGAAAGTTGAGATGAGGTCGATATACTCGGCCTCATCCAAAACAGAAAGATTGAGCTTCCACAACCCCGGACCCGGAGGAACGGAGCTGGGGAGAGCCCATGAGAAAGAAATGGCACAATGATCGGAAAAAGGACATGGCAGAATGTCTACAGAAGACACATAAGGCACCCAAGCATACGGACAACCGATGAGGTCAATGCGCGATGCAAGGGTCCCATCGGGCCGGAACCAGGTGAAAGCAGAATCATTTGGGTGCCTTTCACGCCAAATATCCACCACACAACAATCCGAAAACATAGCCGACAACAAAGCAGAACTTTCCCGAGAGACATCAAAAGGACAAGAGCCACGGCCGCACAAAAGAGTAGGAACAGCGGGATCAATAGAGTCAACACAACGAACCAAAAAAGCGTCACGATCTGGATTACGGTTAGGAGCATAGATAGAAGCAACACGGAAAACAGAACCCCGAAGACCAAACTCAACCAAAACAAAACGACCATCGAACTCGCAAACAACAGACCGACACTCCAAAACCGAACGGTACAAAACAACCACACCCCGAGAATGACGGAGGAAGTTGGTTCATGAGTCACGAAGAGGCCTCTTGAACCTACACTCTTTGAAGGTGGATCCTCAGGACCTTTCCCTGTCAGAGGTCTGTCCCAAGTTGGGTCTCAAGTCATGTAGGGACCTCTCATTCACAGGTTGACTTGAGGCTAGTGCTTTTACATGGTCAACTTGCCACAACTGGCCGGTCAGTTAGGTTGTGAAGGCATGACCCGATCTCTTGGACCTGGATTGACCAAAGGATGGTCATGAATCACCTAAGTCGTACCCACAGGCTGGTTTGCCCCAGGATAGGGATAACGTATTCTGTTCCATAACGGCACAGCATTAGTTATATGAGAAAACAAGTTATCTGTTTGTCTCAGTAAACAAATTTCTAGTTTCTAAAGAAACTGTGGTGCTGCATCGGTGGGAGAGTGAAACCGGAAAATTTGGTTGATAGAGGTCGAATGATTTGGAAAGCTGACATTTTGAGTGTTAGCCATTTGTCAGAGCAAAATGATTTGATTTTGCTCTGACAAAGGGCAAACGCTCGAAACGTCAGCTTTCCAAATCGTTCACAGTGGTAATTCGACCTCTATCAACATGTTTGAGAAAACCAAATTTATCTGTTTGTCTGCTTCCTTCACTTTTTAAAAAAATCCTTTTGGCATCATTGACTTTTTATATTGGGGTTTTCTGAGGCCCTCCCAGGGGTTTTGGGGGACAAGAGAGCATGGCTAATTTGAACTGGGGGACAGGGGAACAATGTGGAAATATTTAGGGAACAAGGGAACAAAAACAATTTTACGGGTCAAAAAACTGGGAACAAGTTTGAAAGTAACTTGGGAACCAGGGAACACAAGCAAATATTTAAAGGATCAAGGAAGCACGCAAGCCCCACTTCCCTCCTGGGAGGGCCTCTTCTACGGATAGGTGAATTTACTCGGTAGGGAATATTGTATTCTTCTGTTACCTAGCCTGTGTTTGGCCGAAGATAACGGCATACAATAAAATACTGCAAACCACATCATGAAACAAACATATCATAGCAGCTCAACTTATGATAAATACAAACTTTAAGGAAGCAATATTGCCCTTTCGGATTTTCAATAGTCATTTACAAGTTCAAAATGGCATAAACCTATGACATGTCTACATTTTAAATTATAGTGATTTATAAATAAAAGTTACAAAAAAATTTTTCATTTTTCAACATTTGCAATAAGGATGCCATGAACCCCTTGAGGATGGGTACTTGCTTTAGGCTGCTGTATAAGTTATTCCACAATTTAGTTGCATGGTAGTGAAAGGTATGGTGGGGCAAGCGAGTTCATGCATTTATATGCATGATAGTTTTTAAAGTAGTACTCTGATAAACTTCTTAACATATGTTTTGGATTCAAAGTGAAATCTGTTCTGAAAGGCCGCCACTTTTCACAGTAAATTTCTCATATTCTAACTTGTCTCTCTCTTCTGGGAAGTTACTTCATGTAACTGTGTAGACAACAGGCAAGAATTGAGCTAAAATCAAACAACTTTCTTTGACTTTTAGCCTGACATTTGCTGTAAACATGATACTAAATCTCCCCATTGACAAGGACAGGTGTCGTATTACATGTTGCCCTCAGTAAATGCAAACGAATGTTCGGAAAAACAAGGGAATTTAATGTTAGTACTAACTAATAAAATTTTAAGACCTCACAAACTTGGTATAGCTTATCAAACACTGCATGTCTTGGAGAGTTCATTCATATGCAACAAAAGCAGTAGCCACGCCCAGACTGCCACTGGGCTAAAGGTGATCGTCAGTGATACTGCTGTTAAAATCTGCACAAAATGAGCGCATGCACTGTTCCTCGTAACTTATGCCATGATCAGTCTCTCACTAGTTTTAAACTGAGAGTCAAGAAACATCTAAATCATCTTAGTTAATTTTTCACCTTCATGAACTCTTCGAATGATTTTCTGCTTTCATTTATATATTTTATTACTTATTCATATCATTTTGTACAGATCTCCATTTAAACCAGCTATGCTGAACTGGAATTTCTGTATAAATAATGTATATAAATAAATATAAATAAATAAATAAAATCGTTAACAAAAGCTAGTGCCAATTGCTATAATCAGGGGCACCCAACGTTAATTTTCGGAAAATATCGGTTCGGAAGACGATTTGAGATCTAGAATTTTCGGAACTTTTCTTGTAAAATTTCTTGCTTGCCTGCCTCTCCTAGGATTTTCGAACATCTGAAAAATGGTATAATTGCCGATTTTTAACGGATTTGTACCCTGAAAAGGTCACCTAGAATTTTCGGGAGCCTTTTTTCTGGCTGAAATTTTCGAAAAGGTAAGTTTTGATCCCTATAATTTTTGGATCACTAGACTTTCACCTAGGAAATCTGAACAGATGAAAAATTTTTAGGGGATAAAAATATGCCCATATCTACCGTTTAAATACTAAAATACGTTTAACAATGCTATGTTTAAGTGGTTTTGAACTATATTCTCGTTGGGTGCCCCTGTATAATGCTACTTAGAAATAAGTTACTGCAAAAGACAGGATAAGTTACAGTTCAAAACTACCGTATTAAAAAAGCTATTAAGGACGGTGCCTACTAATTAAAGATATTTTTGCCCAGATGTGTGATTATGCAGGAAATGTAGATCTTAACAAGTGTTATTGAAATCCAAAAAGAAAATTGGGGGTAACCACGCATTTTTGAAAGATAATTCATGAATAATAACTTGACTTTTCATGGCAACTTAGTGCTTTAGCTTGATGACAATTTTGGTTATGAATTAATTTTGAGACTTAACAATAGTCATATGGTTATTTCTTTTCTGTTGGAATTGTTAAGCTTTTCAATAAAGTACACAAAAGAATAGTATTGTTCAGCATCACTTTGTAAGGTAGCATTATAAAGGGGAAAATAATTATTTTGAGTTAAGACTGGCAATTACCTCAAGGGAAATGAAAGTGATTACTTTTTGTGAACAGGGGTTCAAGTTATTGGAGTTGACTGTAATTTGCAATAATGACACCAGGAAAGCAGCAGTGTTTGATTTGTAAAAATATTGCTAGATTTTTTACGAATTTACTAATAAGAAGCCAGTGCAAGATTTGGATCTTTTTGTAGAAAGTTACAAAAATACAATGTTTTGTTGTACCTGAATAAAACCCCTATATTTGTAAGTTTATCATTGGTAATCTTGTAAGATTCTGGAACAAGATCTTGGAAGATGTTAGCCAAGATACTTCAACACCTTACAAGATCTTAGCCTTGAAGATCTTGGGTAGAATCTTACAAGATTCCCACAAGACCTTATCTAAGATTGTACAAGATTCTTACAAGATCCTTGTCTAAGATCTTATAAGATTCTTACAAGATTCTTGCAAGATCTTATCTAAGATCTTGACTAAGATCTTACACAATTCTTACAAGATTCTTACAAGATCTTGTAAGAATCTTGTTAAGAATCTTACAAGATCTTGTAAGAATCTTGCAAGATCTTGTAAGATCTTAACAAGAATCTTACAAGATCTTGTAAGAATCTTAATTAAGAAACAAAATAAGATCTTAATAAGAAACTTATTAAGAATCTTGGTAAGATCTTAATAAGATTTCCACCTGGGCAAGCCCGAGCTCTTCTTCGTTTACGTATGTACTGTTGGACGTACTATAGTACACTACGGTCGGGTGATACCCGGTACTTTGGGACCCTTTTGGTGATACCCAGTACCTTTGCGAGAATCGGGTGCTACAAGACAACTCGAGTGGGCGGAAATTAGTCGATCCTGAATACGGAATACGGGGAAGACCCAAGGAAGTGTTTAGCTTTTGACGGCGCTGAATATTATTTTCTGTGACCTTAGAAGAGTCGACACAAAGACATCTTTGAGACGCATTTTTGATCGATTGAAGATAAAATGGATTCATTGCACAAGAAAGTGCTGTGTAACAAAACAAGCGTGATCTTGCAAAGAATTTCTAACCCGGCAGTTCTGTCGGTACTTCTTTTTCCTATCTTCACTTCTTCGGACGTGGAAGAAATTCACGCGAGAAACAAAAATAATGGACCCACGGTTGCAACCCAAGCTTTGATCGACTTGCTGGAGAAGCGAGGGCCAAACGCTTTCCAGGGTTTCATCGCTGCTTTAAAAGACGATGCACTTAAACACGATGATTTGGCCGCAGAACTGGAAAATGAAGAAAGAAGGCTGAGTGAACAGGGTAGGTTTTTGCACACTTCAGTTCTCACCTTGTGAACATCGATATTTCGTGGGTTGGGCAGCAAACAGTCCTAGCATAGGGGTAAACGAGACTCTGCACAATCCATCCCATATAATATAATCACTTCACCAATATTGTTAATATTCAAAAGATAACTTCTCTTTCCAAATTCAAGACTCCAGTGGTGGCTCAAACCAGTTTGGACGCTTCCAAGTGACGCTCTTGTTATAAGGGTCAGCACCACAACATTGTATCATGTATTAGTAAAAGTGGGATCCAAATAAAACACGAGTTATTGCTGAACAAGATACAGTCATTATTACTGTACGATGTAATATGCCACTGTGACAATGGGAAAGCCCAGCAAAAACACCCAATATTTTTTATTTAGTTGCTCATATCTCAAAAACGAAGTTGGTGACCCCCCTTTTTTCTTGCTGAAAAGTGATTAGAAGATCAGGATGAAACTTTTTGCAAAGTTTAAAAACTTCTTTTTAGCAGATTCAGGGTTATCTTAAAAACATCACAGGTAACTTATTACACCACAATAATGAACACATCATGTTTGGAAATAATTGGTGTTTTACATTGAACCATAACATTGTTGTTATGTGATACAGTGTTGTAGCGTCATTCGATCTAAAGAGAGTGTCCTCTAAGTGTTGAAACCCTTTCGAGCCTCCGTAAATTGTGTAAAGAGATTGGGAGCTTAATCGTTGGCGCAGTGGTGGGAGCACTCGCCACCCAGGTTCTGGTCATTTTTTGGTTTTCTACTCTGCTCCAAGACGTTTTCCTCCAGGAACTACGTTTTCCCTTCACCTATAAAAAAAAAACACTTGATTTTATTTGAGTTGAGTTAATTTGAGTTGATTTCTATGTACAGTTCCTGCAATTAATGTCCCAACACTAGAAATACCATACCATAATTATTTACTTCCAGTTTTTTACATATTTTATCTTTTGTCATAGAAATAAGATTTGGGATAGATTTGGGATAGCCCAGACTTAATAAAACTTTAATTTTTCCTTTAAATTTTGATTCATTTGTAAATACAGTATACAAGTGTATCACTCAATTTCAAGTTGCCAGTTTTTAGTAGCCTTTACGTAGAGAGATTTACAACTGTATTCAAAGATTATTATTATTATTATTATTATTATTATTATTATTATTATTTTTTTTTTTATTATTATTATTATAGTCAGGACAGGGTAGGAATTTTGGTTGCCCAATGGGCATAATCTTTGGTTGCCCAATGGGCATAATCTTGTTAATGATACTTTCCAGCAAGACATGAACATTGTGCACCTATTGGGAAAGTGATAGTTTAGAGGGGGCAACTGAAAATTGAAATTTATTGACCAACTGGGCAACTGGATAATTTCAAATAATTACCGTCGTTTTCATCTAAGCGTGGACACACGACGGGAAAACATGTTCTTTGAAGTTTGAGTTTGGCAGCCGTTAACATAAGCAAACTTTTGTGTGCGGTAGTTTGACTGAGCGTATTTGAAGCATACTTTATAAGATCAGGGTCAATCTCTTAGAAAAAGTCTTTTATATCCAGTCTTGCTGCCATTCAAGGAAAACTTGCATGAACATCCCTCAAACTGTGACGGATTGAAGACAAAACTTGTCATGTTTGCAACCAGTTAGAGCATGTTTTCCCCGTGACGTGTCCACGCTTAGGTGAAAACGACGGTATTTCTTTTCCCGCCCTGGAGGAAAGTGATTATAATAGTCAGGGTGGCTTAGCGTTTGGCAAAAGTGCCTCCCAGTGCAACCCCTAGCCTCAGCCATGAGGTCGTACATGTATGTGGGCTGAGTTTCAGCCAATATCAATCTGACTCTGAGGATTTTTCTCCAGGTACTCTGGTTTTCCCCCTACATCAAAATCAACTCTCAGTCAATTACATCTAGCTGCAGGTAACCTGCGATCAGGCTCTATTTTAGTTTCGCGTGCTACGTAATGTGGAGTTGGCGAAACGAAAAATAGAGCCTGACCAAATTCCTCTTCGAAATTCCTTCCGCCCACCTTTTTTGATTGATTGACATGTCCTTCATCGGCCAATCAAATTTACTCCCATTACACCAATACACGCGTGGACGGCAGATTCACGCTATTTTGTTTTGACCAAAGTTAATTACCGTGGGAGGAATATTATAAACGAATTCGAAAGTTACCGTTGGCTTTTAATAATTTGAGAAAAACACGTTTAAAGCATGGGGAATGTTTTCGACGACTATATTGCGGCAAAGGCCGGTGTAATTCTCCCTCCGAACTTCACTGAATATGCAATCTTTTAAGCTTGACATCTTAATTTGTAAGTGAGATAACCTAGCATTTTGTCGTTGGACGGTTTGACAATAGATTTTTAAAGAAAAAAAAGAGAAATACATTATTCCTTTAACGTGTTTGCCCATGAAGGTTTCTTTGGTGATTTTTTCGGGTAATATCTTCAGTTGCAGTGCACGTGTATTTCTAGAATTGCGCGCAGTAAAATCATGATACGTTTGCCTGTTAATTTTTTGATGGAGTACGAACAGTAAGATGGACTCGCAAAGTTTCTTTTATTGTTGTACAATTGATCTCTCTGGAAACATGCCATTTTAGTTTCTGGAGTGTGAGTTTTAAGTTAAATCAACTGGAAATATTATGAAGTGTGCAAACAAACCGTGTCATGTACAGTAAAGAAATATAGCCGTTTGATACACAGATATTCAAAACATGCATTCGTGTAACTTGCGATTTTATCAGCATCTCCTCCTGTTGATATATATGTCCCTTGTCTCATCCAGGAAACCATTATGCATCGGTTTTCATTGCCATTTGAAAGAACCAGCTATTTAGCTTTCAAAACATCAGGGAAGTTTGTGCCAAAGTACTTTCAACCCCATGGCCACAGAGCTCGACAACGGAATCGCTAATTTCACTCGTTCCAGAGATTCAAACCCGATTCTGGACAAGTTATGAGATATTTCAGATGGCATATCTCCATTTATACAAATAAAATCAAGTTGCACCGTCCACGGCATTGTAAGAACAAAAGGGAGCAAATTTCTTCGTACACTTATGGCGGATTAGTCTCGAGGACTTCGCGAGAGCTCCGCGCAATCACGATGGCATTTTCACTTCCGGCGTTTCAACAGCCAATCAGATCACGAGTTTGGTCGGCCAAAATTTGGCCGACCAAACGGAATTCTTGAGAGACTTTTGATCAGGCCCAATTTTAGCGAGCGACGACATAAGAGAACATATGAGCGAAGCTAAAAATGGGCCTGATCGCAGGTTAAGCTGCAGGTGCATACCCTCAATAGGGATAACCTATGGTATCCTAATTCCCATTCATCAAATTGAATGAATAAAGTTGCTATTAATATTACTATTCACAACTTACGCTAAAATCTTATTGGTGGAAGGAGGTGGTAATTTGATGCTGAATATTGTTCAGTGTGCATGTAAAACATAGACAGCACATTTGCCTGCTTGTTCATAACAACCTTATGTTAATTACAAAATTCATCAAGTGGGTGATCAATCCACTTTTCATCTATAGTACAAGTTACGTTTTAGTCAACTAGAATCCTTTCTCCATTCAAGGCAGTTTTTCCATAGAATTTTGCACGTAAAATTTGTTGTTTTCTTGCATGCACTGTGCGAAGCTGTGTAACCAGGCATAATATCGGATGATGGAAGACTGGACACCGAAATTCACAGCACCTTTCCCAAATGGTCTCGGAGATAAGCCGCACCTACGATTTTGATCGCAAATTTTTGGAAAAAAGGTGCGGCTTATCTGCGAGTCTTTACGGTAATAATAATAATAATGATAATAATAATATTAATAATAATAATAATAATAATGATAATAATACTAATAATAAAGACATGTACATAAAGAGCTAAAAAGGTGACCATTTGTAGGCAGGTACAGGTGTGTTCATCGCTAAATGATGTTGAGGATTTGCACGTAAATGAAATGCAGACACCAACTTTGTTAGTTGCTAACTCTTCTCCAAGTTATGATCATGTATGTTCTGCGAAGCTGGGAAGAAACATCACAGATTGTCCTCTCCAAACCTGTATATTATTGCGTAGACAAAATTAATGGTATTACGCTCAACACTCCAACTCTGAACCTTAAGTTATTGTAAGTTGTACATGTAAATTACACATGATTGTTGGAGCTAGTTGACATTCCAACTTCCATAAAGTGCATCCAACAGTAACAGTCTCATCAGAAGTTCATGTTATGGAGCCACATTCAGAATTAATTTTATAAATTAAGTGCCAGAACATCATGAACTTAGATACCTTCAGTAATTAACCTATTTGTCTGAAATTTTTGTGACTTTTCATTTTTTATGAAAGATATGGTAAAGAGGTGGTGGCTTTACAGAATATCAGCCAATGCCTAGGTAACCCATCGACATCCAAACCGGCCGAAACCGGCCAGATGCCAGACGATTTTACTCGTCAATGGGGAACCCCTGGGAGTCAATGGGTTAACCCATTGACTCCCAGGGGTTCCCCATTGACGAGTAAAATCGTCTGGCGTCTGTTAATCACTCACTGAAAAATGTCTCCATTAACACGAATTAAAAAAGTGTACACTATATACGAAAACTTGCAGGTATTCCATTATTTTACCCACGTAATGTTGACCCATTGACTCCTGAATTGCCCCCCATTGACGAGAAAAAGCATCTGGTGTTTAGACAGGGTAGGGCAGTCGCAGGGGTCAATGCGTTAAGGTGCATCAAATCATAGGAAACTTAAATTATAGTCTCATTGCGTTGTTTTTTTTTTTAACCCAGAAATGCTAAAGCAGTGGCCATGGAAGCTAGATGAAGACAGCACCAAGGACAAGGTTGGACAGGCCGAAGGTGTGTTAACTGATTATTTAATACGATAAATACCATACATACATTGTGATTTATGGTAAAAGTAGAAGGAAAGGAGAGATGTGTGTGGAAAAGCAGTACCGGAAATCCAACTAAATACTGGTTTTTCTTATCACATGGAGAATAGTATAAATAAATGAATAAATAAATACTTTACATAAAGAAGTAAATGGTAGCCCTGAACACCCAAATTCTAAAGCCTGGACGTACGATTGTAAATACATGTTGGTATATACATTTATTGTAGTAGATTTCATAGAAACTTTGTATTCTATTCCATAAAGAGCTGGACTACCTCGTCATGCTGTGATCCTGGACATAAATGTGCTGCAGTAAACAATGCTTCCACTTGCAGTTGCATCAGAAGTTTACATTATGCAGGTTAACATGGCTCACGTAAAGCCAAATTTGGAATTTCTTAATTATTAATTGCATAAGAACATGAACATACACACAGTCAGTGATATTGGCCTGTTTGTTTGAAAAAGTAATGAGTGGAAGTCTGACGAAGAAAGCACCAAAGAGAAGCTTGAAAATATGAAAGGTGTGTGGCACTGAAACAAATGACTGTACAGAATAGAAAAAAAACTGTCCAGAAAGGAAGAAAAAAGCTGACACTAATGATTATTCAATAGGCCATTTGCACTAAGAGGTCATGTGACATAGTTTTCATGAAAATGAAAGCTATATGATTTTGTCTTCGAAAAACGATTAGTGGGTCATATCTTAAACATAATAATAGTGATTTGGTTTTTCAAACCCGCACCATTTTCTTAAAATGAGTAAGTTCCTCGCTGGTCACGTGACCGAAATGTGATTTTTAAAATTATGAATTACTTCTTTCTGAACACAAGCTTTGCACTTAAACTTCAAGGAGGATGTTGAAAAAATTATGTGCTGACGTTTACAGCACATCTGAGCGTAACTATTAAACGTTTAACAAGATATAAGCAAAAAGTAGTTTTGGCTGCCATATTGGAGGGCAAGAGTATGCCATCCAACATGGCAGCCAATACAAATCATACTGCTTTGTTGAAAAATCAAAGTGCCATAAAATATCTTCCTTAAATGCGTTTCCTCTCAAATTTCGGGTGTAAGCTAATTTTTACATGCTCTGTCAATTTTTTGCATCAGCAAGATTCCAACTCATTGTTTAAAGGAAGCAATGGTCACGTGACCTCTTAGTGCAAGTGGCCTATACCTACTTTGAACCCTCTAACCCTTGAATGGCCTCCATTGATAAGTAAAGTTGTCTGGTGTTAGAGTAAAATCGATCAGTGTCACTGAGGAGGAAAAGAGTTAAAGGCGCCATTCATGAGTGGATGTTCATGTTTGTATTGCTAAAATTAATATACATGTGACTTGTACTGCGCAAGCTAATTAAGGCCTCAATTTGTATAATTTCATGACGTCATAGACGTAATTTACAACTTTATGACTTGCTAGTCAGAAGAACTGTGAGACGCCACTGGGTATTATTATTATTATTATTATTATTATTATTATTATTATTATTATTATTATTATTTTTATGATTATTATTATTATAGTCAGGACAGGGTAGGAATTTTGGTTGCCCAATGGGCATAATCTTTGGTTGCCCAATGGGCATAATCTTGTTAATGATACTTTCCAGCAAGACATGAACATTGTGCACCTATTGGGAAAGTGATAGTTTAGAGGGGGCAACTGAAAATTGAAATTTATTGACCAACTGGGCAACTGGATAATTTCAAATAATTACCGTCGTTTTCATCTAAGCGTGGACACACGACGGGAAAACATGTTCCTTGAAGTTTGAGTTTGGCAGCCGTTAACATAAGCAAACTTTTGCGTGCGGTAGTTTGACTGAGCGTATTTGAAGCATACTTGATAAGATCAGGGTCAATCTCTTAGAAAAAGTCTTTTATATCCAGTCTTGCTGCCATTCAAGGAAAACTTGCATGAACATCCCTCAAACTGTGACGGATTGAAGACAAAATTTGTCATGTTTGCCACCAGTTGGAGCATGTTTTCCCCGTGACGTGTCCACGCTTAGGTGAAAACGACGGTATTTCTTTTCCCGCCCCGCAGGAAAGTGATTATAATAGTCAGGGTGGCTTAGCGTTTGGCAAAAGTGCCTCCCAGTGCAACCCCTAGCCTCAGCCATGAGGTCGTACATGTATGTGGGCTGAGTTTCAGCCAATATCAATCTGACTCTGAGGATTTTTCTCCAGGTACTCTGGTTTTCCTCCTACATCAAAATCAACTCTCAGTCAATTACATCTAGTTGCAGGTGGATACCCTCAATAGGGATAACCTCTGGTATCCTAATTCCCATTCATCAAATTGAATGAATAAAGTTGCTATTAATATTAATTACTATTCACAACTTACACTAAAATCTTAATGGTGGAAGGAGGTGGTAATTTGATGCTGAATATTGTTCAGTGTGCATGTAAAACATAGACAGCACATTTGCCTGCTTGTTCATAACAACATTATGTTAATTACAAAATTCATCAAGTGAGTAATCAGTCCACTTTTCATCTATAGTACAACAAGTTACGTTTTAGTCAACTACAATCCTGGCCAAAACAATTGGGACACCCTGTTTGCTCGTTTTTTGGTAGGGGGTGCAAGGCTTGCGTATGTGGTGAGAGCACTTGCCTCCCACAATTGTAGCCCGGGTTCGATTCCCAAGCTGTGCGTCATATGTTGGTTGAGTTTGTTGGTTCTCTTCTCTGCTCCAAGAGGTCTTTCTCTGGGTACTCCAGTTTTCTCATCTACTGTAGTAAAATACCAACATTTGTATGCGCGCCATAGTCGGTTGCACTTTAAAACGGCTCTATATTTCTTACTTTTATCATTCTTTCTTACGTACATTTGATTTGTTTTTTATTGGTTAAACACTTGTTTAAGCTTCAGTCTATCGATTTATGATGTTTAAATATTCACGAGATTGGCTCCTACAGTGTACATTGTATCTCTACAATTTTGGTGGAAGACTTCAGCACAACAAAGCGTTCAATTTTTCCACCATGTTGGATCAGTGAACACTGTTAAACCTCTATCGTCTACACTTTGGAATGATTTAAAACAAGCTGGAATACTTAGAAAGACCAGGGGACGTTGTGATGGTAATTCTGTATCAAGGAATTACTTCTCGAGGCCCATTTCTTCACTTTTCCCAAGACGAAGGAGTGAATTCATTGAACAGGAACGAGAACTTCATTATAGATATTCAAAATCTACATCTTCGTTCTGGATCAATGGATTCTTCATTGTTCAGGAATACGACCAATTTGATCAGGATTCCTATTACTTCGTCTCCCTCTAAGCCGAAGATAATTCCTAAATGTTTGGTTATGAATGCTAGATCTCTCGCAAAACCTGATGCTTTACCTGCGCTTCACTGCGAATTGAAGACTCAGAAAGCTGATAAATGTTGCGTCTCCGAGACTTGATTAAATCAGAGCATTCCTACTCGTCTTATCTGTCCTGAAGGCTTTTCTATTCTACGCAAAGACAAGACTGGTCGTCAAGGTGGTGGAGTTGCTATATTTTGTAGAGGTGACTGCCAATTGGAGCGATTGGAAGGGAATTTCTCCAATGATTTTGAGTGTTTATGGGCTAAAATATCCACTAGTAACTCTGTATTGTACATCGCTGTAGTTTATCATCCTCCTGAACCACAATATAATGCTGATAACCTTATTGTCTTTTTGGCAAACAAATGCAATGATATTTTGGTTTCTGATCCTAACTCCAAGCTTATTATCTGTGGAGACTTTAATCAACTACGATACAGAGACTTGCTTTTGCAGAACTCACTGTTTCAAATAGTTAGATCTCCCATGAGACAGGACAAGATGCTTGTTGTTTTTATCACTAGTGTCCCCCACTTGTGGGGTAAGATAGCTGTCGTCAAATGTCTCGTTAGGTCTGATCATTTGATGGTAATAGCTTCTCCTCGTGTTCCTGCAAAATCCCATAGAAAAAAAAACGTATTTCAGAGATGCAAGGAAACAGAATAAGATCAAAATGATCGTGGTTTACAGGAAAATGGATTGGTCTAATGTATTTTTTAAGGAAAAGGTTCATGATAAAGTTCAATTGGTACAAGATAAACTCGCGTCTTTGTATGACAGCTGCTTTCCAACGGTCTCTGTTAGAGTTTCTTCAAGAGACCCTCCTTTTGTGTCAGAGTTGGTGAATGAGAGACTAAACCTGTTAAAGTGCTACTGTGACGAAATTTGCATCTTCCCTATCTAAGCCATTTTGGCACATAAACATGTAGTCTGTACGAGAAGAAGAATGCTGTTTACCATTTTCAAATATCTCTTTTTGTTCTGGAGATATTCAAGTTTTTTTAATATGCAAATTAGCCAAGTGATGACGTCATAAATCCAACCAAATTTTGATCAAGTATGATGGAGAAAGATATCTCAGCCAATTTCTATCAGAAATACTTGGTTCTTTGCAGTAAGATTGTAGCAGATGTGTTCCACAATATGAGCATACCATTTTTGTTACCATGGCAACATACTGGGTTCCAGACCTCCCTGATATTAAAGGCTTTGCAGGCCACCTTTGGCGTTCTGTTTTGATATTTGCAAATGGTGCGTCATCTGCATGATCCTGGCAGCATATAAAGATGTTAGGTCGAGTTTGTGGCCTTAATAAATGTTTTTCTAGCCTGAGATCACCAAAATATTGAAATCAGGTTGCAGGGGACTGGAAAAGAGTGAGTTGCCATGGGAACCAATTTCTTTACAGTCGTAGGTGTGTTGCCTTCAGAACTATTAGCTCACCAAGTTTCAATGGTCTCTGTTGCAAATTGACCGAGGCAGCTCTATTTATATTCTTGATGTTTTATTGGGTTGGGTGAATGACGTCATCAGCCTTCTCATTTGCATATTTTACTCATTTTTCAAACTTCAATATCTCCGGAACCAATGCAGATATTTCCAAGCGGTAAACAGCGTTTTTAATGTTTCATGGTACTCTATGTGATAAACCAAAAAATTGAAGGGATAAAAATTTGATCACAGTAGCACTTTAAGGCGGGATGGTAGCAGCATGGCAATTCAAACCCTAATCGAGAAAATGAACGCTTTAATTAGAAGAAATCAACTTCTCGCAGTGAAAAATGACATCAACGATAAAGATAAAGGCTTTAAATCGTTGTGGAGTATTGTTAATTCAGTAACTGTTCGGAAGTCTACTCATGTATCAGCTCCATTGTCAGTCCTGATGAAATTAATGATTATTTCTGCACCATTAACACTGACCCTAATTACATTGATCCAGAAATCCTGTCTATTCCTGATGGTACAACGATTCCCGAAGTCACTGCTCTGACTATTTGTAACTTTCTACTTAATTTGAAGTGAACAACTGCTGGTCCTGATCAACTTCTTTTTTGGCTGTGGAGAGACTTTGCTTTTGACCTTGCACCAATCATATCCCACGTCTTCAATTGCTCACTTAGATGTCAAACAGTCCCTACTTTGTGGTAAATGGCTGATATCATGCCTTTACCTAAAGAGACCCCATTCAGGACTTGTAACCAGCTTAGACCTACAGCTGTATATCGTTACAGTACAGGTCGAAGATATGCGGCCCAAAATGCGCGTGTAAAACGCGCCTGCGTGTCAAACACGCACGCGTCTGCGTCTTTGACACGCGCATGAAATACGCGCATAAAGCAAAGCTTAGTATTTATGAGTTAGC
>NC_090869.1:23752303-23757303 GCF_036669935.1 Montipora foliosa | reverse complement strand
AACAGCAGATTTTGATGGCATAGTCGTAGTGAGGGTTCTCTGAACTACTTCCTATTCTGTCGGATGATCTCTCATCATGACCCATTCTGGGTTCTGGATTACCGTCGTTCCTATCCGCATCTGGATGTTCATGAAGCAGTCGATGGTGGAAAGATCTGCACCCATTTAAATTGCACATTCTATTTCTTAAACATCTCTCTCCGCGGTGACCATCGGAGAGGCAACGAAAACGCAGTTTATGCTTCTTGACTACTTCCCACTTGCTCTGCACTGCCACATTCTTAAAACTCTGACCCTCCCACAGAACATGTTACCCACTGCACACCTTACACTTCTTGCTTGAAATTTTCTTGCTATCAGACTATGTATGGTCCACAAAGGTCCGTCCACGCGATAATGGCTTGTCTTGCTTGGCACTGCTTTTTTGGATACCTGTAATAATCTCTGATGCTTTTGTCAAGAATTCAGATTCTCTGTCAATGAATTCTCTTAAATCTCATTCGCTTTCTCTGCGTCCATTATCTGTAACCCATTGTTTGTACTTAGCAAGGAGGCTCTTGTTAAGTTTTCTTTGGAGCGTTATGTACAAGTAACCACCAGTGATGTTTTTAATGAAGTCGGGAAAATGCCATATGAAAACTATTGTCTCACAATTCCGCTGATGATAGATAGTACAGAACTTATGTTATCTCTGACAACATGAGTTGGGATCGGATCGAGAAAGCAGGTCTTGTTTGAGGAGGAGGATATAATTTTCCTGATGCTGTCATTTGAAAGGGGCGTGAACTGAGGAAACTCACAGTGAAGTACTCTGTTTTTTATGATGGTGGTCTAAGGAAGGATTAATTAATCCGTTCTTAGGTCTTTTATTTTACCAATTAAGAAAGCATTGAAGTCTCCAGCAAGTTTTTCAAGAGAATCATAAGGAGGTAGTATAGTAGTGTTTACAGAAAAAAGGCGATCGATAAGTAAAGTGAAATGAACACCAAATATAATGAAGTGAACACCGAACGAATAAACCACCCAGTATTTTGAAATGACTACCGAATATAATGAAGTATACACCGAGTATAATGAAGTAAACACCGCATGTAACGACTTAAGCACCGAATATCATGACCAAAAGTATCATAAGACAGTTATGGCGTTCCACAGGAGACTGCGCAGTACGGACTAGAAATCACCTTTAACATGTAGAAAAAGTAGATTTGATGTTTGGTCGTAGTAACTGAAAATTGCCACCACCGAGTCGATAGGCCATTTTCGAAATATCAATATTCGACTTGATAGTGAGGCAGACAGGACAAAAACAGTAGAAACGAGTTGCAATGAATGTGAAAGATAAACATATCCACTTTCCTTTGTCTTTGTCCTCTAAACCTCTCTTTCATGCTATGTATTTTAAAGCTGAATTTTAGTAAATCGAAAGTGGCCTATTAAGCATTTCGTTCGGAACTTGTAATCAAAACGTCGTAGGAAACGTCGTAAGAAAATGGGCAAGTACATCAACTCGTAGTGCTCACCTCGAATTGCGCGAAAAACGGTTTTGTAAGCCAAAACTATTCGACGTTTGCCCCGATTTCACCAAGGTTAGTTTAAAGATAGGGCTAGGGTGATTTCTCGAGGCCTTTCGTGAACGATAGCGAGAGTGTGATCGGAAACGTCTATGGACCTTCTGATTTTTCTTCGGACGGGTTGGTCACTCGGACCCCTCATACGTTCCCATTTGTAACAATAGGGTTTGTCAGTAAACTTTCATTTTGCGTGATTTTGGGCTGATTTCTGGTTCGCGTGACATTTAAGTGCACTTCTGGTGCTATGCCCATTTATGAACTGCTGCTGCTCATTAGTATGGACCGCTTCCTGCCAAAACACCATGGCGGACGCTTAATGAGATGGATCGTGCTCTAATTGAGCCATTCGTGTCACGTGGTACCAAACCCGGCCTTCAGATTGGCCACTGGCTCTATGAGCCAGGTGTACTACTAACCCAGAAAGGTTTTAATTGAAAGACAACCTATGGTAACAAACGTGCCTGTGGCTGGGCTAAAACCTGTAACGCTGAAAATTCGCTTTCTGATTTTTAAGTGTTGCTGCTGTTGAAATCCGGACTTACGGAACGCCTTTAATGAGCAGATTTTACCAAAATTACATAACGAAAGAAGAAGGACAAAAGTTCTTGACCTTCGTTCAGGACCATGAGCCAGAGGTTTTGATGTTAGTTCACGGATTGGATGGGTTGCCAACCCATAAATTACCCGTCTATGACGAGATCATTCAAGGGATAATGCTTCCAAAAAGTTCCGAAGGGATTATACCACGCCTTGAAGCTGGGATGGTGTTAACTGTTAGGCTTGAAAAATAAGTACATCAATACGTGAACACTACAACACAACCTTAAGGTGATTTCCTGGTTTTGCATTGCGTAACCCTGCTGCGCATAATTTCATGCGTTATTGGCGCGCGCATTAGCTCGCGCACATTGATGAAATGGCGGATTTTCATTGATGCCAAGCTTAATCTGTCAAGGAATGGCTATTTTCTCCTGAACGAGCTCGGTGACCCCGCCTTTTTAATGGTGTTATGTACTCGTTAAGGGTACACGGAAAAATATTTTAATGAGAAAAAAGGTTGGATAGTAGAAGTTTTAGTATTTATATCTAAATGCCCTGAAACTGCATTTGGAGCCAGACATGAGTGTGAGGTGATGATGTAGTAGTCCAATTTGCTTGCATTGCCTTGCAAGATTGAGCCATTTGAAATCACTTTGCTGAAGGATTTTAACCCGGACGAACAAGTAGGCTCAAGTTTTCAGTAATATTCAATAGCGTTAGCTATATAACAACAATTGTTCCGGTTGATTACGTTTCGAATGCTTCTCGCGTGATTCCGTACAAAACACTTAGAATAAAGCTCATGCAGTGCGAAAACAAGCACGGTGACCCCATCTTTTTTTATGCATTTTTTAATGTCCTGTGCATGAATATATCAATTGTGCCAAGTTTGACAAAATCTGGATAGTATGTCATTTTCAAGGGAATTACCTTAACCCAATGTCTTATTGTGTCTGTAGACACAGGCTTAAATGGCTTTACCTAACTTGACATCAGCTGACTATAAGTCTCCCTAAGAAGCTTGTAGTTCTGATCAAATACTCCCTAAGAGTGGTCACGAAACACAATTTTGGGTTGGCAAATTATTTAAGGTCAATCACCCTGCCTTTTGAACCTGGTGTGAATTGTTCAACATGTTCCCGTAGTTGATTGGCTCCTGGTGTACTATTATTTATCATGGAATCAACATTACGAAGTAGTTCTGCCTTCTTTGGGCAGTGAATAAAGCTAACAACACGGTGAATTTCAACGTTAAACTCTTAAGAGAAAACTCATTGACAGGAGACACTATAACGAGCCATCACGGCAGGACGAGATTCGTATACTTTAACAGGAAATCTTGTAACTAAGGGATGTTTGTCAACTGGGACTCCACCTATTGAGGGGAGTATAGATGAAAGTACTGGGCAAGCAGCTTTAATTCTACTGTAGCTGAGCCCATCATTAAATAAAACCAGTAAAAATTCTATTACTTTTCCTAAAGAAGAACAATCTGAACTAATCTGCCTACTACGACATAAATTTAAGGCATTTTTTTGTTTTAGGACTCATACTGTTTACTTTTGCCTTTCCTCCTTTCGACGTAAGGATAACTAGGGTTGCATCTGCAGAAATTCTTTGCCTTGAGATGCATTAATTCCCTGAAAACATACTTGCAATAATTTCGGTTTGTTCCCTAATGGTGCGGTTGATTGGGCTTGCGGGGTGAGAAGATACAGTGTCATGTTAACAGCCCTGGCGTGTCCACCTACAGGCACTTCAGCTTGGGGTACCAAGGTTTAGTGAGCCAAACTGGAACAATCATAATCCCATTTTCTATTTCGATCTCCTTAAAAAAACGAAGTGTCAGGTTAGAAGGAGGAAAGTTATAGAATCTTACTTGAACCGGGAGTGAGAGAAAGCATCCACAAATTGTACATCAAGGTGTGGTCTCCATGACGGATGATGACAGGGCCGCTTCTTTAATGATTCTAGATGCAAAGAGGTCAATTGATGGATTTCCATCAATTTCCTGAGAGCCCATTCTATATTATCATTAAATTAGATAAAACTAGATTCCTTATCGGGGTTAACATTCTCTTTACCTTGTAATGAAATTGCTGTTATCCGTAGGTTTCTAGCAATACACCCTGTCCACAATACAATACAATACAATACAATACAATACAATACAATACAATACAATACAATACAATACAATACACACTTAATTGACCACTCCCCATAGGGGCTTTTCAGGGCCAATCTGAAACAATCAACGAAACAACAGAACACAACCACAACAACTGTTAAGAATCCCAACTGGCCGGAGGCAAACCAGTAGGCTATTTACAAGTGCACCTGGGAAGTTGAACCAGGGACTACCAGGAACAAATTCAACGAGTGGTCAGAGCGGGTCTTGAACCCGGGATCTCCGGATCTCAAGGAAAGCGCCCTAACAACTGGGCCACACTGCCTCCTCCACATCTCACGAGCAATCTCATCGTACCCAAAAGAGTGTGTTCCACCTAATTACTCAATGTAGGGTACTGCAGCAAAAAGAGCAGCAAATATTTCTAATTCATTGATGTAAATGTTGAACTTCTTTTTAGTCCATAAACACCCTGTTTCGTCTGCACTGCACACTGCTCCTTTTTATGAGGTATCTGAATGTATGGAAAATGTGGGAAACCCATTGACGCAAGCTTGAATTAACTTTGAAGTTGTTGACCTACCATCCGAGGTCAGCAAGTGATGTACCTGATAATACCATCAGTGAATTGAAATTTCCATTGCTTTCTTTGAGAGCTTTAATTGTTTCTTATTTCTTGCCTTCTGTAGTAGAGCTGGGCATAGTTAACCCTAGGGAATGAAGAAAACCACCAAGCCTATCACTTCTGAGACTTC
>NC_090869.1:23702303-23744803 GCF_036669935.1 Montipora foliosa | reverse complement strand
TCTCTCTTCCTCAAGTTTGAATCTGGACAAATTCCTCTGAGGTTGTTTCCGCGGCTTGTGTTGCAGTTCTTTCAGTGGGGCCAAAATGAATTTTGGAGTTCACTGCATCCTCAGTTGTATAAGAACTTTGCCAGATTTTACACCGCAGCGGACGAAAACTGCTCCGTTGTACTCTTGTGCCATACCTCGTTCATTGAAGTCATTGTTCACAGGGGAAATGTTGCACCTGGACTAAAAGGTGA
This sequence comes from Montipora foliosa, assembly GCF_036669935.1. NCBI lineage: Eukaryota > Metazoa > Cnidaria > Anthozoa > Scleractinia > Acroporidae > Montipora > Montipora foliosa. The sequence goes on along the minus strand of NC_090869.1, from coordinate 23,744,561 downwards.
TTTTCAGTCAAATCTAAGCATTTCATTTGATGCTCAACATGATTCATTTGAAGTGTTCTGCGCTGGCGCTGTTTATAGACAGCTTGTTCTGGTTCTTGAGTGCATGCGTAAAGAATTCTGTTGGTTGAAGCGGATGAGATATCAAGCTGGAGTCGTTTGTCCGGTCTGTTGTCATGGAAGGATGGTCACCTACTGCCGCACTCATGTCAAAGAAGGTTGCGAGCAAGAGGAATGCCTTCATTTTTTATCTGAATCTGAGTTGCAAAGTGCCAATCACTTTATTACCTGCAACAGGTCGGCGACCGCAAGAACTAACAAAGTGTGGGTTAAGGATTTTGCAGCTTGGTTTTCTTGTCAACGTAAAGAGGTAATTACCGCTTACAATGATTTTTAGAGTAATGGAGTAACTAGCTGAAAAAGGTCTCTAGTGTGAATTGGCAAACACCAACTAAACTGGATATGGAATATGTTTTGAATATTGCTTGAGTCGTTTCATGCCTTGCGCTCACAAATATCCAAAGATAAAGTATCAAAAGCTAAAACATGATAGCCCCTCTAATGACTGAAACTAATCTAAACTAACAAAGTTCGCCTGTCGTTCGATCTCTTTATTTGTTACTCGTCGAAGCGCGGATAATTTTTGAAAGTGCTACTTACTAATTTCTAGCCTGAAATGACATTCGCTTAAAAGGAAAAATACATGTATACGAGATTAAAAGTATAAAAGAAAAAAGTGCGAGTAGTTGAGCCTTCGCTAAGAAAAAGTGCTCGATGCGGTTTGCAGAGCGTTGTAGAGTAAAAGAAAATCACAGCCGAAACGTACATACTGTACGTTGTCCGTAACTCTGAGTTTCACGCTTACGCGATCGTTCGACGCGTGACGATTGCGTAAGCGAGACACTTATAATTACGAAAATTTGGTTTTATCAACGGAGTTGATAATAGAGACCTTAAGCACGCGCGTTTTTGAGACGCGGACGACAACCGGAAGAGAGTATTTCGCGTGCCAGGGCAGTGGTGTCTCCCAGATTTTTCTATTTATCATCTCTAATGGAGAAAAGATACTTAGTGATGTAAATGTTGTTGTGTGAAGACAAGTTAAAAGAGAAAGCAGCTCACTTCCGGTTGCCGTCCGCGTCTCAAAAACGCGCGTGCTTAAGCTCCCTAATGTAAAGTGGCCACCGTACAGAGATTCTAAAAGCTGAGGTTTCGAGCGTTAGCCCTTCGCGTCAGAGCCAATCGAGGAATTGTGCGTTATGTGTAGTTTTTATAGTAGAGTAGGAGCTACGCTATTGGTGGTAACATGGCAACGTGAAAAATAGTAATACATTTGTTACATTAGTTATACATAAGGATTAAGAGTGCCGATTTGGAAGATGAATTTTTGTTCCAGATTATTGCGGCTTTCCGTCGTACCTAGACGTAGGGAAAGGCCGCAGATAGCCATGTGTTTTTTGGTGTGATTAGGGAGATTAAAATGACGAGCGACTGGCTTAGATGCATCCTTGTGATTCTTCTCAACATCGCCAAGGTGTTCGCGGAATTGGTTGCTTAGTCGTTTCCCTGTCTCGCCAATGTATAATTTATTGCATAACGTACAGGTTATGCAATAAATGACATTTGCGGAGGTACATGCGAAACGATCGGTGATCTTAACAGATCGCTTAGGACCCGATATTCTGCTAGTGTTAAGAATGAAAGGACAAGTTTTGCATCGTGAGCGCGCACATTTGAAAGTGCCGGGTTGCTCGTTAGTTTTGAGCGCGCTTCTAACTAAAAAGTTGCAGACGTTTTTGTCGCGTTTGAATGAAATAAGTGGAGGTTGCGAAGAGATTCTACCAGTCTCGGGATCATTTTGGAGTAATTTAAAAGTGTGCACTACAAACCTACAGATTCTCACAGTTATTTGTTGTATTCATCGTCATATCCATCACATGTCAAGAACTCCATTCCTTATTCTCAATTTTTTAGACTTCGACGTCTATGTAGTGATGACTTCAATTTTTCCAGCAAATCAGAGGAGATGTGCCAATTCTTTGAAAAACGTGGCTGTCCTGTCTCATTGGTCCGCAAGAATCTGGAACAAAAATTCATCTTTCAAATCGGCACCCTTAATCCTCACGGTATTAACGAACGCTTTTCACTTAACTAATGTATTCCTATTTTTCACGTTGCCATGTTACCAAATTTTTGTATAGTACTTCCCCACCGACGCAGCACCACAGTTTCTTTAGAAACTACCCCCTTCATTCACTTATAATCTCTCTCTGTCTGCGTTAGATTGTGGCTGTCTTAAGATTAACCAACTGGGTTATGTAGTATAAAAAATCAATGGAGTATTCGAACTTACAAAAGAAGTTAAATGCATGGTGATAATGACGTTAGTAAAGCATTCAATAATCTGACATAAGGGTACTTTGTAAGACTTGAACCAATTTTGGTGTTTGGTGTTGGATGCTAAAATGGTTTAAGAGCTATCTGTCGGGCCACAAGCAGCGTTTGGTTATTGATGGGCAGTCGTCTACTTGGAGCTGTTTACTCTGGGTAAGCTCAAAGGTCTGTCCCTAATGTGGCTTACTTTTCTTTGTAATTACCAGCTTTCTTCATGTTCTTTTTTAATCACAGACAGCAGCTGATGTGGTTGATGGGAGCGTTTTATCGTCTGGTAGAGGTACGTTTGTGGTCTGGTTCTTGCTCTGATGTTCCCAACGAACGCTGAGCGAAACACAAAACTGAGGTTAACGTTTATTGCAAATGCAGCATTTTAGTGTCAGGTAAGAAGGCTTAATTCTCTCCTTAATTTCCTTTAGGGAGTGAAGACAATTCGCCTCCCCTGCTTCCTTGCAACGTTGTGGAATCACTTTGTTCACGTTCATGTGATCCAAAAGAAATTGTACTTCAGCTGAAAAAAGGTCTACATTTAGACCAAACGCGTTTGGAGCAACCAAACCCGGAAACACAGAGAGTGATCCGTTGCCTGGCAAAGATTGCAAAGAATTCAAACAAGATTGAAGTTTTTAAGCACTTGAGAGAAATTACACCCGCAGGGACAACTGGTGAGTTTGTCAACAGTGATTGGTCGCTGTGGAGGTTAGGTGACTACTCTATCAGTGCATGGCTGGGCCAATGGCTGTTTTGTACCACTGGTTGCAACGAAGAAAAGTACTCATATTCGTAGCAAACAGCCAGAACCACTTGTGTTAGCTGTGTATATTTTATGTTGAATTAAAAAGCAAATTAAGTCAAAAAGAAAAGTTATATCTGAAAATGAAGGTCAGAGGAATTACCAGTAATCGATATTCTGTATTTTCGGGCGAAAGTCATCAACTGTTTAAAAAATGTTTTAAAGTGATGCAGCGTTTATTTCAGGTCCGAGGGAGACGTATTCATTAATTTTAAAACAGCATTTCTGACATTTATGCAAAGTTCCGTGTTGTCAGTTTATGGTCTCGAAAATTTTGATTGGCGGCGTGTTAGAAGAAAACTTGATTTTTTCTAGTTTTGTATGTTGCAGCCCTATTTTGGTATAATTTTATGATCTTTTTCTTTATAGTTTCTTTGTAGGGTTTTTGTGGTAGTGCACTGTAAGTGCAGTACACGCTATGTCACCGGGTTGTAAGAGTGTAAGAGCGTATAAGTCCGTGGTGACAATAGGCCCGCAGCGCGTGCATAACTCACGAACATAAACAGCTCTGTTGAAAGCGTGCTTGAGTTTCAACAAAATGAGCTCCAAAATGGGCAAGAATTTGTGACGCTGATGAATAATAAAGCAGCTGCTATTTCCAAAACGATGGAATTACTTGGTAATAAATAACCTAATCTAGGAGAGTAAATTTTGGACTTTGCAGAAACAATGGTCAACCTCAAGAGATGGGCGATTGTGATCTTTGTGTTGAATTCGCACATTTCTTGTCAAAGTTTATAACACTTGAAGATAAAAAGACCAAACTAACAAAAACAAAAATCACGTGTCTTGCCATCATTTGTTTCACGAGTAAACGCGCAAGGTAACTTAACTTAATCACAGCGCCCGCTGAATTCGACGACACTTTCGATTTTGCGATTTACTTTTGCAGCCAAAAGTACGATAGGAAAATTTTTCGCCGATGGTAATTTTGTATATTCGAGGTTCAAAATTTATGTTGTTTTCACGTCGAAAATCTTTGAGCGTTAAAATAGAATTTTCGGTGCTATGTTTCTGACACGGCAAGTCGTACATTTTGAGGTCACCCATCCAGATACTAACCCCGCTCGACAGCGCTTGACGTCCGTACAAATTTGTCTTGGAAAGATGTCCAAATCTCAGACACGCTTAAAACCCTTGAGGTGCAAAAGAAGGGAACTTGAAAATGAGTAACATGTCACCCTCGAAGCCAATGTATCTCGATTCCCTTTTACTGTCTTCAATCTTTCTGGGTTCAGTATTTTACAAGTAACCACATGCATTCTCAGGGCCCGGCTATTTACCTAAGACATCTACCATAGCACTCCTGTGATTTATAGTACCAAAACAATACTGTGTACAATTAGAGCTGCATATTACGCAAAGACAAACCTTGAATCTCCTGGAAAACAAAACCCATCTCCAGTGACAATTATGGAATAAAACGCTGTGTACGTTACTGCACTACCACATGAACGCATTGCGTGCCTAATTTTTTTTTCGTTTGGTTTTCGCATTGCCGTATCCAATAACTGTGGCCCATTTTATTTGTAGGTCCTTTGCTACAAGGAAACCTTGACATTCGAAATATCCCAGTACGCCAGATGAGAGAACTTACAATAGACTTGAGCGGTAAGTTGTACCAATTATGTAAAGACGAGCCGTTATTTAAATTAGTTATCTCCTCGTCAAATCAGTCAAGTGTGCCACGCATCCATATTTCATATCCGAAATCCAAATGTATGATTTTTATATGATCTGTATTAGAATCAGAGGTGGTAGTATTTGGCAAAGCATTCTCTATTGGTTACTTGGTGCTTGACTGGAAAAATGATGGCGAAAAGCTCTTGAAACAACAAGAAACGTGTATATTTGTGTTGCAGGTGGAGAGGAATGGAAGGATGTTGCTGAGAGACTAGGCCTCAGTCAAAAAGAGATCCGGTTTCTTGATAAGCGAACTCTGAATCCATGTGATGCTGCTTTGGCTGCTGTAAGTCAGTTCCACTACATTAGCGCGGACAAGCTGTACGATACTTTAACTGGATGTGGACTACCTCTGCTGGCCGATACCCTGTAAAGTGACTTATTCAGCCTCTAAGGGGTCGTCACAGCGCCAAGGTGCAGTCGGTTTCAGTTTGCTCTAACGTGTTTGTGCATTGTCGCACTTCATATTTTTATACTAACTTTTAGCGCTAGCACTGCTTAAAATACTTGTTGCAACTCACATTTCTTTCAAAAGGTGACAATGTCGTTATGATTTGACTCAGTCCCAATTATCTTCACGGGTCATCTGGAAAGCGGCTTGGAACAACAACGACTTAGCAGATGCCTCAGTCGTCCTCTGGTGTTCTGTACAGCTCGAAACGTAGAGGCAGCCGAATCAAATTATAGGGCTCAATGTTATTTTCCAAAGTGTAAATGAACATCTCTCAAAATATTTCCTTTCATAAATAAACAATATATCAATTATTTACTCGCAGTATCTGATTTTAAATATATCTATAACAAGTACGAGTGTATTTGTTTTCTTAATTATACCTATGTTCTTTTAAGGCGCTGTTACACTGTGCAATTTTTCGTGCAACTTGTCTCGCAACGCCATTTCTACAAACATTCTGACATTACGAAACAAGTTGTTATACGGGTAGTACACTGAGCAACGTAACGTTTCATGCAACTTGTCTCGTTTCGATAATCACATGAGGTTAAAGGAGCCTTTTCATTGGCTGGTGCCGCAAACCGTTGCGACACAAGTTGCAGGACAGATGTTACATTGCGCAGTGCTTCGAAAAATCGGTGCAACCGTTGCATAAATAATTATCTTAATTATCTTCTTTCTTTGTTCAAAACTTTGTACGAACAACGTCAACTTTGTACAAACAACGTCAACTTTGTCCAAAGAACGTCGACTTTTTTGTTCAAACAACGTTCACACTTTGTACGAAACTCAACTGTTTACGAACAACATCTAGTTTGTGCAAACAACGTCAACTTTGCGCAAGGAATGTCGACTTTGTTACAACGTCCACACTTAAGCGAACAGCACCGATTACCGGACCCACGAAGATAAGAGAAATTATCGATTGACCGGCTTGTGAAGACCGCTAATAATAGATATTATTGAGGACGCAAAGCCAAAATGGCGACTCAAAGTCAAAGAGGCTACGTAAAAGCGCACGTTGCTCGATCTGTATTAAAGGGAATTCTTAGTCTGTTACATGCTGGTAACTTTCGGAATAATGAGATTAATTATCTTTATTTTAGAATTGATAGGATAGAGCACATTTTGGCTCTAAGTTCACAGGTTGTGGATATCGAATACAGCGTGTTTCAGTATGCAATTGGTGCTAAGGAACTTCTAGCATATGAGTTGGACCGGGACTCCAATACAAGTGATCAAGGATATTGTACGCAAAAGGTCTTAAGTGGAAATCGAGGAGGTCCACGATATGATGTACGAAACATCAATGTACACGTACCTGATGAGTTTGCGACTGGTGTCAACGTGCCGTAAAACTTTTGGGCCGTACACACTGTACCTTCTGCGGTGAATTATTTGAAGCTGAAGAGACCTCATAAGCACCCCTTCAAAATCTACTTTTTGCAGACTTTCTTATACGCCACTCCTGAATTCCCCATTTGGCGTAGTATCCCAACGGTAACACTGTACCTACTGCGTGGAAAATGTTCTTTTACATTCTTTACGATTTCATCTAGTTCAGAGTGCGACATCTGGCAAAATTTTGTAGACAATGAAATTCCATAGTCGCGTAACGTTTTCGCCATTTCAGAGACTTTGAACCCGAATCCTACAAAAAATTGTAGTTGCGCCTCCTGTGCATCGTATCGTGGACGTCCTCGATTTCCACTTTCAACGTTATTTATGCACATAACATTGAAGAGCATTACTGCTCGTTACAGAAATGTATGTGTCTAAAATAAGCCAACATATAATGTTAATATAGCGATGTTCCTCGTGACGTTACCCATTGTTATTAATATGCCAACCAGAACCTAATAGGCCTTATTCACGATAACCGCCATGTTGGTTTTCAAATTGTCATACAAATTAGCCATGGGTAATGCTGGGGGCAAACATTGGAAAAAAGGCAATTCGCGGAAAATCGGCTCCTCGAAATATTGAAATAACATTACTGAAAGTACATTTTAGAATGTATAATTAAGTACCTTTCATAATCGTTTTATATCTTTTCATTGCCTTTGACATTTTGACTTTCTACTTCGTTAAGTGCTCATTTTTCACTAAAAAAATCATCGAAGTACCTTGTGTAATCATTCTATTTTATTACTTACGTGATAAACATTCAATGAACGTGAGACAAATCATCTGTGTATCTAAGATGTTTGTTATAACCTCTCGAACTTGTGTTGTTTGCTCCCTCAGAAGTGTGTAGCTAATTTGCATGATAATAGCAAATCCAACATGGCGGCCATCGTGAATAAGGTCTATTGGCTCTTGAAACAATGACTTCTCTTGTTCCGCGGTCGGCAAATTTGAATATCAAAGGACGTCAATGTTTGTAAGGACGTCAAAAACAATGTTTGTAGACAAGAAATATCGCTATACTAAAAATATAGAAATATGGAATGTATTCGGAAAAAGTCCCATAGGAGATACATACCAACTAGAAAATTAAGTATATAGATCTCCCAGAATAAAACAATGGAAAATTAGACACAAAAGGTGCATCTTCGCTCTGACGAAGGGCTAACGCTCGAAACGACAGCTTTTAGAATCTCTGTACGGTGGCCAATTTACATTATCAACTCCGTTGATAAAACCAAATTTTTGTATTTAATTTAGTCAACCTTATTAAATTTCTTCAATTTACTTCCAAATTTAGAAATACAACTAGCATCTCGGATATCTTGTGGAAGACTATTCCAAAGCCTTCAACTAATACAAGAAAAACAACGATGCCTAAAACGAGAGCTATAGGTGCAGGCTGATTCATACTTGACCCACTACCTGTGAGATCTACATTGTTTGACGCTAAATAAATTATTATAGGTTAGACCCTCCTTACCGAAACCATTAAATGTAAAGACTAAATATTGAGACAACCGCCTCTTCTTACGGGTATCAAGACCATACTGACTTAATAACTTATCTTACTCTGTGCACTTAGAAACTTTAATCAGTGTTCTAAGAATATAATAGTTAGCTAGTTCCATTTTATATGATAAAGCAATGGACAGCCCAACAAAGAGTGGTGAACAATAATAAAAATGAGGAAAAATATAAGCCTCATAAATTCTCTTGGCAGTATTACTATCAGTAAATTTGCATATCCTTCTAATTGCACTGGCTTTGGAGTACACATTACACAGTGTATTCTTAGGGCACGGTCGATTGACCCAATTCCGGAATAAGAATACGTGCAGTGGTGATTAAAACGGTACGTTTGGCGCGTTTTGAAGCTGCAAGGATGATAAAATATGTTTAAAATAGCATTTTAGCAATTGTTTGACAATTTTAATGTGATTCTCTGCAAAAACGAAGGATTTCCAACTTGTATTCCATATATTCCTATTCCGGAATACGGTCAATCGAACGCACCCTTAATATGAGAAGCATATGTTAATTTACTGTCAATAGTAACACCAAGCAGTTTAGTTCATTTTTGAGTTCAATGTCCCTATCATTCTGTGCCAGGGAAAAGTTATGGTTAGACGACCCCAAACCATGGCTTGAGTCTTGGCTGAATGAATCTTTAAATAGTTATCTGCCAACCGGCTGTTAAGTAGGGCAAGGTCCTCGTTGGAGTGGAACTGCAGGGTGGTAGGACAAGTACTTAAACAATAGCCAGTAGTATCGTCTGCGTAGAGTCTAAGGTGCATATTCTTGTCAACGAGTGTGATGTCATTTATGTAAATATTAAACAATAAGGGCCCAAGAAGGGACCCCTGGGGCACCCCACATTTCACAGTACGCCATTCAGAGAAGACGTTTTCAGAGGCGGATCCAGGATTTTTGTTAGGAAGGGGTGCACCACTAAGGAATGGCATGGCTGAGACTGGTGAGGTGGTTATTTTTGCAGAATTCCAGTTGTGTTAAAAAGCCGCATCACCCTCTCCCTAGATCCGTCCCTGTGTTTTCCGCCTTCACACTTTAGTAAGTTATGAACTAATTAATTTCATAGCGCTATCCATCGTTTGAACAACTGGGGCTAGGACATTAATGTCTCCCAGGGGCCGGTTCCTGAAAGGTGTAGTAACTCTATTCCAGCAGGAGTCCATGAGTAGGAGCCTCCATGTGCACTTTATCCTTGAGTCAAACTTTGCCCGTATCTTTTTATTTTTAGAACCAACCCTTCAGCAGGAGACTGACATTTACATTAATTTACATCAATTCGCACAATTGGCGTACATTGTTTTTACTATTTTTGTCTTCGGTAGACAACGACTTTATTCTGATTGGCTATTTTAAACAGCGCGTGCAGTGCCGAACAACTCGTGACGTTCTAAAAATAGAAAGATACGGGCAAACGTTGACCCATAGCATAGTTAGTAGAGGATTCTTCAACACTCGAAGAGAATTTCGTATCTCCGCGCGGCCATGTAATATCCTCTATTTCTTTGATCTTGATCGAGGCTTCGCACCTCAATAAAGTTGTAGCTTAGTTACCCAGAGTGTGAATTATAGCGAGATTGCCGGTGGACCTTGCATTTGTTTGATACTAAGCCATCTTTTTGTATCTTGCCATTACAGGACATTTTGGACGAAACTGAGTTATTAAGTGGCTTAGCGAGTTGATCAAAGCAAATCGCAAAATCCGTTGGTATAATACTTATATCTCGATTGTACCTTTCTTCAAGAACTAAGCTAGCCTTGTACTACTCACTAATTTATCCTTACATCACATATTTTAATTCCACTTGGTCTTCTACATGTGTCTCCAATTTAAATAGAATATTCTACTTGCAAAAGCGTGCTGAGCGAGCAATAACAAATTCAGATTACCTTACGCATTCTGCTCCTCTATTTGCGAAACTAGGCATAATGGACATTTTTCACGTAAATTCATCTCAAATTTCTAAGTTAACGTTTTATTATCACAATCAGCTATTGCCTTCGATGTTTTTGAATTTATTTGAAAGTAGCCGCCAAGTGTCCAATTACGGTACTAGAATAGCCAACAATTATCGGCCACATTTTTGTCGCACTAGCATCAAACAATTTACAATTCTTTATCAAGGTCGAAAACTCTGGAACTCTCTTCCTAGATCAATTACTAATTCATCTAGTTATCTGAACTTTAAGAAAAATATGTTAAGGTTTTTTTTTTTTAACTGAGTTAGTTATGCCACACAAGCATTGCGTGAGATTATTTAGAGTAATGATAGGCATATGAGGAGACCCCACTTATAAGCCCGATGGTTTCTTAGGGTCTGCTCGCCACAATTATTGTAATATCCATTCTTTTTTTTATAAATAACTATATTCTTATTATTGATTCTATTTGTAATAGTATTAATTGTGTGGCAAATAAACATTCATTCATTCATTCATTCATTCATTCATTCATTCATTCATTGTAGAACTTAATTACATCCATTTAGAAATGTTGGTGATCCTTGCAATCTGATTGGCTCTCAGCAGTGCGATTTATTGACGAATCGCACCTTTTCCCCAGCTGACGAGAATGAACAACAGCTAAACCAAAACAACCAATCAGATATCAAGGATTGTTTAAGTAACCAATCAAATTGCAGGAAAATAGGAAAATAAAGGACAAAGAAAGCCATTGTGTGGCAAATGTTCCCAAATCTTTGCTTGTAAAACAAAAAAATGGGTGAATTTTTATTGCTTACATTTTCTGAATGATGATAATGAGCACCTTCAGGCTGAAGACCTAATTTAGGGGAGTTTCCAACTTTCAGTGTCCATTTTTTTATGAACTGGCAACTGGATAATTCGTAGAGGATCCCCGATTACTGCCCTTTCTGTAGATGTATGGATGCATGTGTATGTGTGCGTATTTTATTGCTGATTTTCTTTTTCATTTTTGAATCTGTAACAAAATTAAAATGGGATTTAAAAAACTATAACAATTCAAAATAAGCCTTTTCATTTTATTATCAATCAATTTAAATGATAAAGGCAGTCAGAGTCAGACGACACGGGATCATCGGTAGCCTCGCTCGCTGGCCCCTTTCCCAATTTAATAGGTCCTATAATAGTTACAGGTATTTCACTCCTCTGATATAATTAAATGATCTTCACCTTGCGGAATGCAAAGGTGAAGAATCTTGCCTTGGCTTCTTTGTTTGAATCAACCGTTCGTTGCGCCTTCCGTTATTTTAAATATATTTTTTTTCTGCTCGCGTTTCCGCTATAACTTGTTGCCAGCGTTTACGGTGGCCGAACACAGTTTTCAGCTACCTATACCTAATTCACCATTATTGTTTACATATTTATGCTTGGGCGACCGATTTTCGCAAGAGTCAAGGTCAACCACAGAAGGGTTTATGATCGCATTTTGGTTCAGGGTTGTGTTGTTGCTATGGCAAGAGGGCTGGTTAAAAAAGACTTTGTTTATTTAAAAAAAAATCCAGTCATTAGATTTTTTTCTTAATTTGCCCACTACGAATTCACATAAAATCCCATCTGTCAACACTGTTCTAATAAAAGTTTGACAGAGAGAGTTTTCGTAATTCGCCGAGTATCGTTTTCACTCCATGATCTGTGTTATTTAAACTTCCTTCTGTTAAAATTCAGATTTTTTTGTGATAGATCATTCGCGTTGTTCCTGAACAATTTTTTTTGCCAAATTTCTTGAAATTCTAACGACTGAGTCATTTGAAATCGGCATGTTTCTCAGTTCAAAAGAACTCAGTGTCAATTTTTCAAGCCACTGCGCATGTGCAGGATTTAGCTGGGTTTCTGGGATACAAACCATTTTCGTCACCAGAGCCTCGGATCGACCCAAGGCTCTGGGAAACTCTATGTAGGAGAACATGCGCCGTAGGGTTTTCATAGCCAAAAATTGGCTATTTGAACCTTACGGCGACTGCTCACTCCTCGTGCTAACATGAATGCACCAATTAGAGACGCTTTTGATTGTTCTTCACGAAAAACCAATGAGAAGACACTTTGCTTCAGGGTTCCCCAGAGCTCTTCTCTCCCTCAGTCAAGAGAAAAGCTCTGGGGTCGTGACTCAGGAGCAGTCGTGGCTCAGTTGGCTAGTGCGCGGCTTTTGGAGCGAGAGGTCCCCGGTTCGATCCTCGGTGACTTACACGTCTGTTTCGACTTTCCTCTGATCCGTGTAGCTATAGCTTTAAATACCCGTAAAACGGAGCACTGACATAGGGAGGGGGTTAAAGGGGCACCGTCGGCTTCCATTGATACCAGCCTCGTAGCTGAAGGAACTACCGACGTTAAATAAAGTTACTTTACCTTTACCTTTTACCAATCAGTGAGTATGCGGTTTTCTCCCCTTTTATTGTTACCTTCCGTTAAAAGTTTGTCGCAATCGCCGCTATGTTTGTTTTGTTTTTTTAAAAGCCGGGCAGGCTTTTCAACAGCTCCGTGTGTTCGATCACCTTAATGAAAGCAGTTTGAACAAGAGGGTGATGGACTCTTGGTTTGAATCATTTCATGGTCATTTCCCGGTAGCTTGTATTCGTGTTGCTGAAATGAGGATGATATTGGCTAACAGAGAGAGAAGCAGACAGACCATTAACGGAATTGTAATGATCCAGGTAAGACCTGAAACTTGGCTTGCACCTGACGTCATTGCGGCCATGTTGGTGTACTGAACAATAATGAAAAAGTCTTTTGGGAATTTGGCTCTATTATTATGCAAAACGCGAGCTACATTTTGCTCTCGTTTTGTCCACCAACATGGCAGTCTAATCACGTGTTATTGCGAGCCACGAATGTCGAGGACGGTGAACAAACTTTTCTTTGATTGCACTTAGATGATAAGATGGCCATGTTGGTGCCAAAACAATAGGAAAATGTCGCTCAAGTTTTGCTTACTAATAGAGTCAAATTCCCAATACTTTTTAGCTATTTTTCTTTCCACCAACATGGCCGCCGTGACGTCACGTGCAATCAAAATTGCATTTAAACATATCTTAGAGTTAAAGGGAACCTCCACTCTTACTACAGAATAAGTTTAAACCTACGGAAATTGTGTTTACAAACAAATTTCTTCGAAATTTATTTTTAAAACAGTGTTTATATCAAGAAATGTGAATTTTAAAAATCGCTTATTTCCACTTTCAAATTTGGTGGGCGCCGCCATCTTGAATAATTATGACATGTTACGATTACCCTATTGTTCTGACACAAAGAGTTTTTGTCTAATAACAATTGGGCAACCGTAGCACGTCACAATTATTCAAGATGGCGGCGCCCGCGAAATTTGCAAACAAAAATAGGCGATTCTAAAACTTGTTTGTTTCGGATACAAGTTATTTTTTTGTTGAAGTGGAGGTTCGCATTGCTCATGGAAGGTTCGCATTGCTCGCACATCATCGAATCGTCAATAGTTCGTTACGTGGGGTCATTTTGGGTTCCTCAGTAAGGACTGTGAAATTTATCTGCTGCTAGATGGCTCCCCAAGTGCTTATCTGTCTGATCATTTGAGCTTACACGTGCTACTGGTCGTGACCAATTCTTTGTCTATGTTATCACGCCTGAGTTTATATGGCTTGTTGGTAACCTTAACGGGCAGTGGACTAATCTCGTTCCCACAGCCTCCGTTAACATTGTCCAGCGCAACGGGCGCTGGAGGCTCTGGAATAATCCAAAACCGGAACCAGAAAACTCTGGTTCCGGTTGGATAACTGCGCGTGCGTGAGGGGAGACGGTTAGAAATCGACAAAAACACTGGAGGTCACCTTGCCATGAAAGCGCTTACTTTTCACTCGCCAGACAGTACACATGAGTATAAATACATCTCCTGATACACTCGAGACATTTAAACTGCGGAAAATAAGGAACTAACGAGATACATTTTATCAATCAAAACAGATTTCAGTATCTGGTGTCACGCAAGTGACAATTGCTGTATTTACAAAAACAAAAACGTTACGGAGCTGGCAAATTGTAAAACGATTTATTTCTAGATCATCTTCAACTTCTTATAGATAAAAATCCAAAAGAAATCACGATTTTTTGAGTTTAGAATTTGAAAAACGAAAATGGCAGGAAATAAAACCGTTTTTCAACAGCCAATCAAATATGGCCTTTTTTTGGATTCGACCAGAGTCTCTCTTTCCCGACTGGCCACTTCCAAGGCAGGAGGTCCGCAAATCACGGACTTCCGGTTCGTCTACGCACGCTCAGAAATTCGAAACAACAGTGTTACAACAGTGGTTGTCAATGGTTACAAAAATGAACCTTAACTACGACTCATGGTGCATAAGTTGGGCACTTGGCCACTTGGCCAGAGACCGTGTTCTTGGTGCAGACCAAAAGAAAAGCGGACTCTGGAAACGAGAATGTAGCATACGGTGGCCCATTGACCACTTTCATAAATGGCGACCTTCTTTACATTCTTTTGTATTTTTGTTAGACCTACTGCCCTCATTTTGAAACAAATATTCTTTTGAAATTTGCTCGTCGTAGCGAGGCTAGAAACGCTTATTAACATTAAAACAAAAGAATATTTTATTTGGCCGTCATTATGAAAGAGGTCTATTGAGAATTTTATTCTTGGGTCTCTGAAAATCGAAATATGCACCAACACGGCGAAGGGATGAAAAAAAGTCAATAATTAGAAAGCGAGCTTATTGTTTAAAAGGAATGAGGAAAAAAGGCCAGTTATTAATGTAGTTGTGAAGAAATGAAAGAGGGTTTTCCCTCAATCTTTGAAAAAAAACGGCAACATCAGAGGACATTGATGCAAGAAGAATTCACCATTTTAATATGGGCGAACTATATGCACTATGGTAGTTTGTTTGTTTTGTCACCATTTCGACAATTTATTACTGGGTTGCCAGTATGGCAAACCAGTCGGAAAATGGGTGGCATTTAGTCGTTTTCTTTTTTTTCCATGTCGGGAAAAGTCTTTCCTGTCACTTCCCTGCTAAAAGATGTCTTTGGGCATAGTCTTCTGAGCGTATTTTGGTAGGTTTCAAGGGGCAGTAGAAATGCGTAGATTTCTCTGGTGCACACAGTAGAATATTTAATTAACCTGCAATGGCGTCGAAGTTATTGAAACTTTTTGTTGCATCTTTAAACAAACTATAACTTTATGGAGCTCAAGAATGGAACGTCAATTGGATAAACAAGTCAGCTGGTGAAAAATAAATATGTAATGGGCTTTGACAACAATCTTTCGCCCGTCGAGCCGTAATCAAAGTGAGTTGTATTTCTAATATTTTAACAAGGGTGGTCTTATCTACAACACTGAAATCAAATGGAAATTCTCTGGTAACTTATGGGTTCAACAAAGACAGAGAAGGAATTGAACACCTTAAAAGGATCTGTGATCTCTGTTGTCTGGCTATTTGTATTTATTTGCACTCAACTCTGCACAGTCTTCCGGTAACAATTGGAAATTTCACTAATTCTTGTTATATTTATTTTGTGCTCAATTCTGCACAGTCTTCAGGGAAAAAATAATTGGAAATGTGACAGCCAAGAATTATTTGAAAGAAAGCTTGTCGTCTATTTTGTGCTTCATTATTCAACGAAAAGGTTCTTCATGCCCGATCAGGAAAGGGTTTGATCCTGCAATTTATTTTGTTGCGTTTGGTTATTTGGCTTAACGCACGCAATGAAATAGGAAGGGTTTTTTTGCCTCTAATAGCAAATCTGGTGTTTGCTTCAATCAAATTTTCGCTGGAAAAGGTGACCTTTTCATGTTGTCTAATATTCGACCTTAACCAATTTGCATACGTGGGTTGAAATGTGATATGCGAGGAAACAGGAATTCTTTCTTTCTCACAAATGATTAATAGGTAGCCAAGTTTTTAACCTCACAAAAAGATCTGTTTTGTCATTATAGTGTAAACTGAAGCTTATTTGGGAAGCAGTTCAATACCACCCAACTCAGTGCCTTCTGTTTTTAGGTAACACGTAAACTCATCGAGCGTCTAGTTTGAAATAGTGTCGGTATTTCATATAACTTTCTAAGCAAGGAACGGCGTAACAAAACAGAAGCACCGGATCCTGGTGAAGGACCTTGTCGGCGATATAAATACTACAAAAAGCTAAAAAGATCAAGGCTGAAATAACGGTGAAGAAATATATTGAAAAAAGCCAATATTTCGAAAGGCACTACCTTTCTTCATCAGGGTCTTGTAAGCAATGAGTACGGTTACTTGGCTTTTTTCAATATATTCCTTCACCGACGGAAGCTCGGACCGGCATTGTGGTGGCGTGGTCCAGTAGTTAGGGCGTAGGGTTTGCATGCGGTTGGCCCGGGTTCAATTCCCGTTATATCCGCTGGTATTGATTTTTTCCGGTTGTTCCGGATTCAACTCCACCGCGCTTTGTCACTTGCCATATTGATCCGACACAGAATCCTCAGCGGCGTCTAAGGACCTGTTTATATGAGGCGAGCCTGTCCGGGTAGGCTTTACCGAAATTTCGGCCAATGCCTATTTACTGGGTTGCCAGTATGGCAATCCCAGTTGGAATCTCCGTTTCATTTCGTCGTTTCTTTCCGTGTCGGTAAAAGTCTTGCCTGTCACTCCCCTGTAAAGTGGTATCTTTGTGCATAGAGCCTTCTGCTCGTATTTTCTTAGGATAGATAGGGTAGTGGAAATGCGTAGATTTCTCTGGTGGCCACACAGTAGAATGATAAACTTAACCGGCAATGGCGTCGAAAGTCATGTAACGCGAATGGCGTTTTAGTGGATCTTTGAAGAAAATACAAGGAAAGGTTACGTTTATACAAACGTTGGCCGTGTAGCACTTATACTTTAAACAGAGTTAACTGAATAGGGTGTAATGTGAAGTGCTAGATTTCAATCCCATATGAACCATGTGAGCGCCAACCCCACTGACGGAAATGGGCCCACACAAGGACAGAGAAAAACTCCGACCAGGGTGGGAATTGAACCCATGACCCCGGGTTAGATCTCCGCCGCTCTACCGACTGAGCCACAAGGCCAGACGGGAGCAGGCCGTGGGAACTGAAGATGCTAAAGTCACGGCAATGAACATGCACAAGCACAAGGAAAGGTTACGTTTATACAAACGTTGGCCGTGTAGCACTTCACATTACACTCTATTCAGTTAACTCTGTTTGAAGAAAATATACCCTTATGAAGCTCAATAATGGCAAGTCAATTGGATACTGAACAAGACAGGCGGTGGAATCTTAAAAGCGACGAGTAATGGACTTCGACAACAATCTGTCGCCCGTCGAGCCGAAATCAAAGTGAGCTGCATTTCTAATATTTTACCAGGTGTGCTGTTATGTAGAACACTGAAACCAAATGGAAAATTCTCTGGTAACTTATGGGTTCAACAAAGACAGAGAACGAATCAAACACCTTAAGTGGATCTGTGATCAACTCTGCACAGTCTTCAGGTAAAAAAAATAATTGGAAATGTGACAGCCAAGAATTATATGAAAGAAAGCTTGTCGTTTATTGTTATTATTATTTTCTTTTCCGTGTTGGGAAACGTCTTCCCTATCCCTCCCCCGCTAAGTAGTGTCTTCTGGGCGTAGGTTTGGTCGGTAAGAGGGGGTAGTAGAAATGTGCAGATTTTATCGGGTAGACAGCAGAATATTTCATGAACCTGCAATGGCGTCGAAAGTCATTGTAACGCGAAGGCATTTTAGTGGAGCTTTAAATAAAATGTACCCTTACGGAGCTCAATAATGGAAAGTCAATTGGATATACAAGACAGGCGGTAAAAAATAAATACCAGGAATCTTCAAAGCGACAAGTAATGGTCTTCCACAACAATTGCATCTTTCGCCTTCGGATATCACAACGTTAGCTTTGTTTCCAATGTTATTTAGCGTACTGTGGTGTTAGGAATAACACTGAAACCAAATGGCAAATTATGCATGGGTTTAAAATGAATCGAACGCCATAAATGCATCACAAAGTTTACTGAAGTCGCATCTCAGTTGTCTGGCAATTTACATTTATTTCGTACTCTTCGTACTCAACTCTGCACAGTCTTCAGGTAAAAAAAACTGGAAATGTGTGACAACGAAGAAATTCATTTAATTGCTGTTGTTTCTTATTTGCCCGCCCGCAATTACAACAGGAAGGGGTTTTTTGCCTCTAATGGCAAATGTTTTGTTTGTTTCAATAAATTTTACGCTGGAAAAGGTTTATGTGACATTTTTCGTCCAAATGAACGCCCAAAAAAAATGACCTTTTTTTGTAATTTGATATTCTCTGTCAAAAATTTGCATAAGAAGCTTGATATAAACACAGTGTAAAAATCGCCACTCGCACAGGAAATTTAGTCGCTGATTTGCCAGTTCGTCGAGTTAATGTTCTCGTTAATATTTTATTTAACTGTGGTGTAGACTTGGTGTTATGTAGAACACTGAAACCAAACGGCAAGTCCTCTGGTAACTTTTTCGAGTTGGATACCAGAGACGGAATCGAACATCTTGAGTAGTCTGTGTTTAGAGCTTCTGGCTATTTATAATGTTATTTATTTGTACCGCTCAACTCTGCACAGTCTTCATGTAAAAAAAAATTGAAATTTGACTAATTCTTGTTAGTTAAGAATTATTTGGAAGAAAGTTTGTTGTCCATTTTTTGCTTCATTATTGAAAGAAATGGTTCTTCTGTGAAGGGTTCAGTCAACATTGTTCCAGATAAGGGTCCATTGTTCCAGACATGCCCCGCTCAGAGCAAAAAATAAATTTTCGGATGAGTGTGTAGAAAGGTAAAAATGCACTGTGTGTGCTTCTCTCTTCAGTTACGCCTTTCATTGCCTCGAAATTTCTAACTTTCATTTGCTCTAAGCCCCGTCTGGGGTTATAGAGGCAAGGATACACACTCATTCACACTCACCCTAAGTCACATCATTAATCTGCTGCGTTGCCAGCGTGGTAACCTTGATGGTGTAGTGGCTTAGCATGCCCGACTAGTAATCAGGGAGACGTGGCTTCGAATCCCGCTGAGGGCAAAAACCAGTTTTTTGGGTTAAAAAACACACCCACCTGGTATGTTAGCTACGCCATGCTGATGATGATGATGAGGCCCAAAAGGCCGAAACAGCTGTCCATGGCTGCTAATTGACCGGGTGAAATGGTTGTGCGCATGCGTGATGTGTTGGCCACACCGGGTTGGTGTTAGCGTGTGTCACCTTGCTTTTATTGCTGCTTCATTTTGGACTGACAATCTTAACGGAGCGGTAATATGTAGTTTAAATAAAAGGCTGTTTTTGAATCGAGAGTTTGCGTTGACTGCGGTGAGAATTCTGGCGGGAAAAACCTTTTCTGCGCTTACCAGAAGTTAAGGAGGTTCGCGCTAATTGTTTGTGCGCAACGTTACTGCGCAGGTAACGCGACTGTAATATGTCACGCATTACTTCGAGCATTAGTGAAGTTGAGGTTTTAAAACCTTTGCAAAAACCGTGGACGATAAGTCTTGCACAGCGTTGGATCAGAGAAGATCGTGATCAGTCAAAATTGATTTAAAATATTTATGAAAGTCAAGTAGACTACTGCACGACTGATATTCGCGAGGTTTTATCAGTCGTGCACTAGTCTACTTGACTTTCATACAAATTTTTCAAGCATCAGTTAAAATAACATGGCGACAAAAACGCCGAGGAAAAAATTCCAGGCCGGCAAAAGAATGGCATATTTATTTCCGAATCATCATGAAACTTCAAAGAGAAGTGAGCGGGAGGATGGAAAAGCTCTGGAAAAGGTAGCTGATCCAGTAGACTAGTGACTGAAAGTCTGGAAAACTCGAGGACGAACCGTTGCGTAAATTTAATGGGGCTGTTTCTTTTTAATGTTTTTATTATTCTTCGAACTTAAGTTCAAAGTGAATGCATGTTTTTAAAGTTCTTTTCCTTTACTTTCGTGAAAATTGAGCAGTATTTTCGCCTTCGTCCGCTTGAATAGTGCGGACCTGCGTGGAAACAATCAGCGATTGAATTTCACAAAAAAACACACTCCAGAGGATGAGCATGACGGCAATGGAGAGATATTATACAAAACACCAACCAAATGAAGATGACCCCTGCTTAAAACTTCGTTGCTATGCTCGAGAAAGGTTTTTTTTTCGGTAAAAACCTTTCATCTCTTCAACGATCGATCCTCTCTTGGGTTCCAGTCCTTGCCCGACAGGTCACGCAAAAGCGTGACAAACGAACTTTTCCAAGAGCTTTGCAAAATCACATAGATTTTACTCGTTCAGATCATCGGTGACCCCTATTTTTTTAATCATGAATCACTTACTTTACTTACTATCTACAAAATATGATGAAATGAAAAAATTCTCACCGTAAGAAGTTATCTTTTTTTAACATTTTCTTTCCTCGTGCCATCGAATTCTGGTAGTGGTTGCAACGGATAGAGCTTACGAAAACGCTCGTCGAGGATGAACTCTACTGTTTACCACATCCCTAGTGGCATACAATTATCTAAAAATCTCACTCCTAAAAACCTATGCACGGAAACTTTCACTCCAACAGTTTATTTTTATGATTTTCGATGGATGAGCAGATGAGCCTACATCTCGCTATTATGACCGATTTCTCGAAATTAAGGCATTTTTCCACTGCCATTTTCTCCGAAACAAAGTCGGTCACCCCCATTTTTTTTTCATTTTTGGAGTAAGTACTTTATGACCTAACTCTAGGCGAGAAATAAAAAAAAAATCACCGTAGGAAGATTTTGGCGCGAACGTCCTTAATAGGAAAACAAGAAAGGAAAATAACTAACAAATCCTGGAGAATATTGGCTATGGCCTGAGAGTAACGCCATAACCCACTTTAATGATAGACCAAAAAAAAGGAGCATAGCTACAGCAAGGGTAAAAAAACTAAAGCTACGTGTAAGCGTACCGAGTTAGTAACCATTAAAAGATTCAATGTTATTTAACCAAAATTTCAATTCGTCTAGCAATGCGGGAGGGAACCGAAAAGTGTGATCCCAAGCCGACCTAGAATCTACACCTAAGTACATCTGGCTGGTCAGAAGACGGGAAAAGTCCCAAGCACCAAGGCAACCGAACTAATGGAACCGGCGATCCTAGCTAATTCACGGTTGGACGATGACTCGTTTTGGTTGCGAAACTTAATAGCTGCTTAGGCTTGCAAACCTTCTATTCGGGAATCCTAAACGACTTAGAAATAGTGTTTATCACAAAACCTAGCCACTCGCCCACTTGCATCGGAACCCAGCACGACTTACCTTCATTAACAATGAGACCGGGAGAGTCAAGATCCTTTCGCTGAGTAAAAGCTGCTATCGGGCTGACAACCAAGACCGTCGTCGAGATAAACAAAAGAGATATGCCCCATAGAACGCCCGTGGCCAGCGTTTAACTAATGGGCGCAACAATTTGGTGAAACAAAAACACGCACAGCTGAGACCGAAGGGTAAAACCTCGTGAAATACCTAAGCCCGCCGCTAAAGGGCCAAGCAAAACTTAGGTACTTCTGGTGTTCAGTGGTATCCAGATTTGAGGTCCCGCGTAAGGAACCAATGCCCTTCCTGCAGAACCTGCGAGAGCGAGTGAAGGTCCTCGTACCCAAACTTAAAACGAACGAGATGGCAATAAACGTGTCTATGGATCACCAAGCGAAGCATCTTGCCTACCGCAACCGTCAAAGGGTTGACGCAAAAAGGAGGCTCACTATGCTCCACGATACAGCCATTGCCCAAAAGCTCAGAAATAGCATAAACAACAAAGTCGGGACGCCTAAGAGCCGACAAATTATTGCTTAAAAAACACGGGTCTGGATAACTGGCAAAAAAGAAGCAGAGAGCCATAGGAAATGGTATCGAGAGTGACCTTAGACGCTCAAAAACGTAGGAAATTAAAACGGCCTTTAACCCCTGCACAAACATTGCCAGAACAAAATTCATCCGAAAAACCAATGGAAAGTAAATCAAACTCAACTGAAGAGTGAAAGTCCCTTCATTAATCTAGTCAGGCACGGCGCGGATTGGTCTTTGACAACAGAAGAATCGGAAAACTGAAAACAAAAAATATCAAAATAAACCTGATTAGCTGCTCATAAGGGCGAAACAATAAAATAAAGCAAAAGCAAAACGAAACTGTGGGTAGTAGGCCTACACAAACCCGAATGAATATGACACTTACATAACCTTATGCAAAATACTTAACACCGCTTAAATACCTGGGTGGAAAGAAAGTTGTCACGATACGACGAATTGTTTGGATGAAATTTAATAATGACTGTCATATTCGGCGAATCGTCGGTTACGCTGGACGAGTAGGAGAGAACCCTGGGAGTTTGGTAAGGTGTGCATTCTATATGAGATGTAAGCACTGAGCATCGTTTACTGAACAACGCGTTTGTCCCTTCACAGGCTTCTCTTTCCAGTTAACTCCTTCTTTTAAATAGTCGATGCGCAAAGTCCGCAGACACAGCTATGAGTTTAACTTCCATGTTGAATTCCTCTTTTTTATGTGAAAAAGATTATGTGCAATCCTTCACGATCACTTCAGGACTAAGTTGATCTTTCGACCTCGAGTAAAGGCAAAGTCTGAAATGAAGAGTGCAGGCTCTTAAAGGTACGTTTGGAATGAAATGTTTGTTGAATTAAGACTGTGATTCGGCGGCACACATTTCGGTTCGTTTGGATGTTTCATCAGTTTTAACGATGTACAGAATACAAAATCAGCCCCCGAAATCACGATAGCTTTTTTTCACCGTTCATGAAAGGAAACCCGACACTGAATAAAGCATCAGTTAAATTCATCAGTCCTTCGAATTCTCACGACGATCAAGTAATTATAACAAAGAACAAAGCCTTGCAAACGTAAATTAAATAATTGAACATTTGACAGCTGAACTTAGAACCTAAATGATCTTAATTCAAACTTCCAATCGGCAAAGCAAATGTGTCTGTCATAACAACAAAAACGAGGTATCTTCAGAGAACTAGGTCTAGTTTTATCCCCCTCGAATACATACTTGGGCAGATCAAAACACAAGGCGATAAGACCAGTAAGTCTTAAGTTGACTTGAGTTTCTGGTACACTAACGGCCTACATTTTAATTCGACCCCAGTATTTAAACTCGCCTATTGGGTCATTCCATTTAACAGATGCACCCCTCCCCCTAACTGAAGGTGTGTCTAAGAGTCTACCCCTTTAGGGTATTGAAGATCAAAGTGCTGACACATTCTGCCCCACTCAACTACCCCCCGCGAAAAAAAGGGAAACGATCAAAGAAACCGACTGGGTTACCCCCTCAGAAATTACCCCTACTTACCCCCCCCCCCCCCCTCCCCTTTCCCCTGGATTTCCAAGCTCCTAAAAGGTGGGAGGTGTACATAATTTTTGGAATGGCTCGTTTTCTCAATGACCTGCTCAATTATGAACGGATATTTTTTGTCATTGCTGTTGCATTATGTAGCAAGATTTCTGCATTGATTAATATTTATTGTAATGATTGAACGGTCAGGGGAACTAAACAAACAATTTGTTTAAAAATGTTTTATTATACCCCAGTTCATTAAAATAAATATTATAAAGGCAATTTCAGGTGTTTTGCAGTGCAACACACAAGAAATTTCCCAGCCAGCGAGATAAAACTGATAGGTTTCCCAGCCAGCTGAGTAAAGATGCAGAACAGTCAACTAATTTAGCTACAGTATCTCTCTCCAGATCTAACTGAAAAGTGAAAATATGACAGTTATTATTAAAATTCATCCAAACAATTCTAGAATACCGAGATGGATGGATAACAATATCATCAACGACCCGAGAATTTAGGTCTCCAATCAAGGGCCTTGGGAAACACTTCAGTGAGCATGGACAAGATCACCATGAGAACGTGTGGAAAGTGAGAATACTATCAGGGCACATCTCGTGAATTACATAGGATCCCAAAGACGTTCGCGTTTCGAGCAAATGTTCCATTTAAGTCTACATGTTTTCTACATGATATTCGGCCAGTATTGATTAATTTACTAGAACAACATTGAAGAGATTTTTATTTTTCGATGTTAACTCGGGTATACTCGGAGAAAATAGACCCTTCCACGGTTTTTGACGCCATTTGGACTGGGGGGCAAACACGGCTAAATTTACAGTAAATGTATGAGATCTTGGCCGACAACTTTGCCACTACTTTAAATAGCTTTATTGATATCATTCATTCAACAGAAAATAAGGCCATTAAGTACGGTACGACGTCTGTACAGCTGTCTGTAAATGTGAATAATAATTCTTCTCATGTTGCTGTTATTTTCGCGGCAATTTGCATGATTTTGATTAGAAGGATTTGTATGAAATCTTAAAAACTCTTTTATGGTCGTTGTAGCCTCTTCTTTATATTTCATTAAAATTATCTCAGTATAAATGTCTTTTTAGCGGTGCTACAGCGCTTCAAATTCGGCCAAAATCCCATACATTTACTGTAAATTTAGCTGTGTTTTCCCCCCAGTCAAGATCATGCAAGATGGCGTCCAGAACCGTGGTAGGGTTTTTCTGAGCTTCTTTGCAGGAGTCGAACCGACTACCTGCCGATCACTAGTTCGGATGCTCTACACTGAGCTACAGAAGACTCTTTCAGTACCATGGCGAATATGCTCCCTTTTGACAAGTTAGATCCTAGCAGTGTGGCGGGACAACTGCAGTCGCATGAACCTAGTTTAATAACCTGGCGCCCGAGAGTCTCCTATAGGTCAGTGGTAGAGCATCTGAACTAGTAATCGTAAGATCGTAGGTTCGACTTCTGCAAAGAAGCACTCGAGTTTTGTACGAGTATCCTCGAGTCAACATCGAAAAATAAATCTCTTCTATGATTTCATTCACCGGGGTTATCATTTTTCGTTAACTTCAATACAAACACGTAGATACCACCGTAAACTGAATATTAAAAGAAACGGCAACAACAAGAGAACTAAACTGGGGAAAAACTGGAGTATTGTGAATCAATAATTAATTGGTATCCTTTGATAGATATTGTGTTTTAGTTTGATGCACACTACTTATCCCTGACATTGGCTGCGGTCACATCTGGGTTACTAACTATTGTTAAGACGGGGATAACTATAGTTGGCTATTTCGGTAATGTGACCGCTTTTCTGTTCGCTCTAACTAATTAATTGGTATCCTTTAATAGATATTGTGTTTTAGTTTGATGCACACTACTTATCCCTGACATTGGCTGTGGTCACATCTGGGCTACTAACTATTGTTAAGACGGGGATAGCTATAGTTGGCTATTTCGGTAATGTGACCGCTTCTCTGTTCGCTCTAACTAATTAATTGGTATCCTTTAATAGATATTGTGTTTTAGTTTGATGCACACTACTTATCCCTGACATTGGCTGCGGTCACATCTGGGTTACTAACTATTGTTAAGACGGGGATAACTATAGTTGGCTATTTCGGTAATGTGACCGCTTTTCTGTTCGCTCTAACTAATTAATTGGTATCCTTTAATAGATATTGTGTTTTAGTTTGATGCACACTACTTATCCCTGACATTGGCTGTGGTCACATCTGGGCTACTAACTATTGTTAAGACGGGGATAACTATAGTTGGCTATTTCGGTAATGTGACCGCTTCTCTGTTCGCTCTAACTATAGTTAGAAAATTTACGCCTCGGTGATCCAAAACAATACAGACTAACTGTATAGTTATACCCAAGCAAGGTTAATGGCTTAGTCTTAAGTGTACAAACAAACAAACAAACAACCAATCAGAATGTGACAATTCTTTTCGCACGTTCGAGATGAGCATATGCAAAATACGAACCAAGCGTGAATCGAGGGGACTGAACCAAAAACAGCAAGTAACTTGCCTTCTTGCCTTCTTCGGCGTCGAGCATCCGTTAA
Source organism: Montipora foliosa (assembly GCF_036669935.1). Lineage (NCBI taxonomy): Eukaryota > Metazoa > Cnidaria > Anthozoa > Scleractinia > Acroporidae > Montipora > Montipora foliosa. Next base: position 23,718,436 of record NC_090869.1, on the reverse strand, counting down.
AATTCTCAGCTTATTTTGCATTTTTCTCCGACGGTTTGCCGCTCGGTGAAAAAGAAATAAGAAGAAAAACTAGACACACTTTACGTTGGTCAACCATATTGACATTTCACGGAACAGCAATAAGGGCAGTCACGAACCTCTTTTAATTCTGACGTCATCCATAGGCTAATTAGAAAAGAGATGCTTCCGTGAAGCATACACTGGGTTGCCTGTGGTACGTGTTACAGAAACTCAGAAGGCACTGAATTGTGTGGTATTGAACTACAGCATTCCAGTTTCTGAAGAATAACAAATAAAAGAGAGGCGAGAAACATTGGCTCCTGGGCTGACATGTTGATAATTTTCAAGTTCCCGCACAACTTCTTTTCATCACAAGTTTAAGCGTACCCTCTGAGCATCTGACTGATTTGTAGTACCAAAGTTCACTGAAGTTAATATTGTCCAGCGGGGTTAGCGTTTGGATGGGAGACCAAAACAATATACCCCTCATAAAACAGAAGCATCGGACCGAAAATACTATTAACGCTAACAAATGCGAGGTACATATTTTGTTAGCTTGCTTTATGCAAAACAAGAACATCATTCTAAAAGCTTATTCTACGCAAAAAGTAGGTTCTGGAGGTAATTATGAGAGTGGAAATCAAGGTTACGCGGCAGACGGCAAATACAAACTCACGATTTAATTAAGTTAACACACCAGAAAGACGCTAGCCTCATTTTGACAAGAAAATGCTTTACTATTGCCATAAAAACTATCCAGTTAAGCTCGCATATCATAAAACATGATGAATTCATAAAGGCCACCTTTTCCAGCGAACAATTTTTTGAAACAAACAACATATTTGCTATTAGAGGCAAAAACCCCTTCTTTCTCATTACGTGCGTGAAGAGAAGAAACTCAATCGTGTCAAATATGCGCAATATTGCAACAAACTAAATTTTAGGATCAAACCGTTTCCATGAAGAACCTTTTCCTTGAATAATGAAGCACAAAATACACGACAAGCTTTCTTTCAAATAATTCTTGGCTGTTACATTTCCAATTATTTTTTTTACCTGAAGACTGTGCAGAGTTGATCACAGATCCACGTAAGGTGTTCGATTCGTTCAATCGTTCTCTGCCTTTGTTGAACCCATAAGTTACCAGAGAATTTTCCATTTGGTTTCAGTGTTCTACATAACAGCACACTTGGTTAAATATTATTTTAGAAATACAGCTCACTTTGATTTCGGCTCGACGGGCGATAGATTGTAGTGGAAGTCCATTACTCGTCGCTTTTGAGATTCCAGGTGTTGGTTTTTCACCGCCTGCCTAGTTTATCCAACTGACTTTCCATAATTGAGCTCCACAAGGGTATATTTTATTTAAGGATCCACTAAAACGCCATTCGCTTTACATGACTTTCGACGTCATTGCAGGCTAAGTTAATGATTCTCCTGTGTCCACCAGAGAAATCTACGCATTTCCACTGCCCTCTCGATCCTAAGAAAATACGCGCAGAAGGCTCTATGCACAAAGACACCACTTACAAGGGGAGTGACAGGCAAGACTTTTACCGACACGGAAAATAAAAATAAAACGGAAAAACCTACCAAATTTCCGACTGGGATTGCCATACGGCAACCCAGTAATAACTGTAGTTAACTGCGTGGTTTAACCGCAAAGTTGACAGAAAGCACTAAGTACAGTTAGGTATGACGTCACGTAACTTGACACTAAGGCCCGTTTCAAACGTCGATACTTTCATGTGCCGAACGTAATCATTAGATTTAGCCTTCGTGACAGGCCGTAGAAAGGAGCGCTCCTTTCTACGGCCTGCCACGCAGGCTATCATTAGATTCGGCACATGAAAAGTTCGACGTATAAATCAATTAGGTTAGACAGATTTATAATTGGGTCGACCCGTTCGACACTGATTCAGACGTCGAACCTTCTCATGTGCCGAACCTAATGCATAAATTACTTTAATGTGTTTTTCAATATAACTGCGGTGATAATTGGCTTGTAGAGAGCAGTAACACTTCACCACCTTTGCTGTGCGAAGAGATATCAGAAAAGCGTAACGACCGTTGAGAGCGGCGTTCTCGAGAAACTGGTTAGGTCATTCTGAAACTAGACAGCTCACAACAGTTGACTTCCAACTTGCTTTAACGCTATTTATAAGAACTAAAATTCATGGTGTGCATTCGCATCTCAATATGATCGCAATTTCCTTGAATATAAAAAAACACAGCAAATAAAGCTGTTCCAACTTAGCGAGTAAACTATCAAAGTAACTATTTTGGCTTTTTGTACTGAAGCGAAGTGGGATGGAATGAGAATGAGTCGTTTCAAACCTCTTTCATCAGTTCATTTCTTTATTTTAACCGTTGAAAATGGTATTTGTTTACGCCAAGAATTAGTTTCGGCACATGAAAAGTTCGACGTCTGAATTAACCGTCGAACTCAGTATTCATTTGGGTCGACCCAAATAGGTATTAGGTTCGGCACATGAAAATTTCGACGTTTGAAACGGGGGGACCCGAAAACACTGACCAGGTCCATGGATTATCCAAAAATACTATTTCAAGTGAGTACTATTGGTCGTAAGCAGCGTCACAATTACTGCTACGCCTAAACATCCATTTTAAACAGCGTTGGTCAACAGTATTTAAGTTTAAGCGCCCATTTTAAAAAGGTTAGCTTTCAGTAAATGCTGCACCAGTTTCACTTCACTTACATGAAGTAATCGGCCATCACAACAATTATTGAAAGCCGCGTAACCTTTTTAAAATGGGGGCTTTTTAATTAGACTTAAATACTGTTGACCAACGCTGTTTATAATGGATGTTTAGGTTTAGCACTAATTGTGACGCTGCTTACGACCAATAGTACTCACTTGAAATAGTATTTTTGGGGTAGTCCGTTTGGGTAGTCCATGGACCGGGGGTCAGTGTTTTCGGGTCACCCTTTGAAACGGGCTTACTTAAGTTAAACTTAAGTTACGTCGTAGATGTGACCGCAGCCATTAAAATTAACACATTTGAAATGATAATCCTAGTCTTGCACGATGTTGATTTATGTATGTTTATCTTTTTTTTGTCAGAAGTACTTTGAGGACGAGGAAGATACCTTTGCCGAAGACTCCTCAGATAATGAACTCAGATAATTAAAGATTATTCGTTCAGCTTTTGATATTTACTTTGCACTTATCACGTTACCATCGTGAATTTGTCAAGATGCAGCTGGTTCATGCTCTGATCTAAAGCACCTGCTAAAGGCTCTTGCCCAGCATTCGATCAGTACTTGTTCCGTTTAATTTACATTTGGCAAAAAGTTAACGTTGAAAATATACTTAGTCTTCTTGCTCTTCTCACTAATTACTGACTAATTATTACTCACTACACTAATTATCACTCACTAATTTATTGGTGGTCTTTTTATTAAAGCCTGAAGAAAGCAATTAAACTCGACTTGAAATACTCACCACCGAAGACAAAATCTTCATGGTGGTTGGAGCGGGATTGCAACTCGTCTTGTGCAAATTTGCCCCCTAACTAATGCGGCATGTCGCTTCCTCCTTTATACATCGTTTTTCCCTCCCTTTTGTCATGAAGTTAAAACAAAATTCGAAGCCAACATTTGGAACAATCCAAAGAGAAGCCTGTTTACAAGCTACCTTTTTGGGACGATTTTATTCATTTGTAGCTCGTTATGACTAGGATCACATCCCAGAAAAATACGGAATTCATCGCTTCGTTCCTATCATCTGTATGACGTCTAGGGATGCAAATAATATTTACAATGATTGGTCTGGGTTTTTTTTTCTTTTAACATACATGTTTGTGCTGTAAGAAAGCTTTTTTGGGTCTGGTCTAGTGTCTTTCTATCTTCTTGCAGCGGCTTTTTCAGGGGCATTCCAACAAACTAAGAGAGCCATGACTTGACTCATGTCACAATATTCTACCCCGACATTACCCTAAATCAACACAGAGGACAAAGGATTTTCAACGTTTCACACTGGATCCAAAGAATGGGCATAAATGATTACTCATAAGTTTTCAATGGGCAATGAATTGTGGAATTCTAATAACAGAATATGACTGCTCTGATCACAAGCCTGGATTTGTTTGTAGACTCCTCAGCTGATCCAATGTTGCGCTTGCCAATTTGTACAGTGCTTTATTTGATCTCCCGCACAAGGAGATTATATGTCCGGTTGGGAAAATAAGCTGCATTGTTTCACGGGCAGTTTTAAGGGCATTCGTGCCGCACTGAAAAATAGTACAACCTCGAATAATGTATAGATTATTCATCAAGTAAGGGTAAAACTTGAGGATAAATTCAAAATGACTGAAAACCACCTGGCCATAGAAATACGGAAACAAATCATGCACCAACGTTAATATTTTAATATTCAGTTCAATATTAAATTATAATTCCCGTCCTTGAACGCGTCAAACAAATCCGTGACAAACTCGTTTGACTGGCTGCCAAACTACAACATGAACACTCGACTCGCCGACTTCTGTGTAAGAATGGCAAACACTGATTTCTTGTTTGGAGAAAGTTTTTATGATAACCCACACTTATGGCGAGGCACCAATGTAATTCATGCTTGTCTGATTGAGATTCAGTGACCGAAACAACATCTATAGGAGCAGACCACGGCAGATAGGCGACTGCATTCCTGATTTGGAGGGATAGAGGGGGAAGCAATGAACCATACAACCAAGAAAAGACTGATACATTATGAACTTCGTGCTTGCCGACTTGCTGTTGGCCAGGGTACGTTTTCTTGCTTAATTTGCTAGTTAATTGTGTCCATAATTCTCTGTTGTCTTTATGAAATCAGAGTGTCAAGTATTTATGAGTCAATGAGTCAATGAGTCAATGAGTCAACGAGTTAGTGCAGTTAATTAAACCATAAAATGAAAGCTAAAATTTCAGAGAGTGCTTAGGCCTAATCACTGAAACGAGGGCTTAGGCTTAATCAACAAATTATTGCTATATTGACTGTGAGTCCATTGACTCATGACTCGACTCATTGACTCATTTGACTCATAAAACATGCGTTCTCATCAAATCACCCCTTTCGGAATATTTTTCTTTTATTATTTTTTCTCAATGCGCGAGTGGGCAGAATTATGCGAATCCTGCAATCTGATTGGCTCTGGGAGCGGGCGAAATTTCTCTATCTTGGCCGCCAACCCCTGGCGGAACCCGGGCGGAATCCTAGTTTGGGTGAGCTTGTGTGATGGGACGGCGCCAGGTGACTTAAAATGCCTGCATTGAAATGTTTTTAAAAGTAAACAGTGTTGCTTTACAAATTATTGTGAACAAAATCAACCGATCAATGCGGTATGGCCTCAGTGATATTTCTCTTTTGATAATAAGCATCGCAGGCCAGCCTTAAGCAATGATTCCCAGCCAGCATATCTTTTTGGGAAAAAATGGGCCGTACTCGAGACCTCGGGTACAGTTTTTCCCAATACGGACCGACCATGGCCGGTGAATGACATATCTGTCGTGATTGTGGTTAATCAATCAAATAAACTAATTTTTCACGTTTCGCTATTACACGTCAGTATTCCGTTGAGGCAATTATTTTCCCATGTCGAGAATTTTTTGTCCATTGAGCAAATTAAGCAGATTCGCGAACAGGGCTTTTATTCGATTCGCGACTGGCAAAAGTGCCAAGTCCTCTTTCTCAAAGTAAAGCCAAGTTATTTTTACCACTGAAGAGAGTTGTTTGTCCGCAGTGTTTTGTTCAAGTCGTGCAACGTCACATAATCATTAAAACACGAAAATTCTCTTGCAAATGATTTAGCTTGATTAGTTAATACCTTTGAATATCCAGATGTTGCCACAATTTCTTTTTGGAAGGAAAAGGGGTTGTTTCTTTGATTCTTCGATTTTCGCTAACATGCGTGGGAAAAATTTGACCCAGCGAGCAGAAACTCCTAGACACCTTCTTACAGGCAATCACCTTCGTTTTATAACACTACTGATGATATGTTGTTGTACGTTGGCAAACGCTATGGTGAATAATGAAAGTCCAGAAAGACCACAGCCTCGAGAGGATATTGGCAACACCGAATCCCACGATGATGTTGGCGAAGCTAGTGAAAATCTCATGCCCTCACAGCAAAGAGAACGAAGATCAGCCAGCAATTATCGAGTTCTTCAGGAGCGTCTTCAAGCATTGGAGGAAAGGTAAATTTTCAAGCGATGCCTCAGTAATGTGAGTGTTAGTATCCTGGAAAGGACATGCGACACTTTGTTGTACTTCGTGGTGAACCATTCTTATCAACATACAAATTACAGAAATCTTTACCACACAAAATTATGCAGCAGCGCGGTATTTTTAACACTATGGGTTATAGAATTTTCGCCTCGAAAATTCGTTTGAAAATAGAAGTTGCTTACCATTCAATCCAAGTTGATGCTGTAATGTTTTCTGCACAGGCACAACAAAAGCAAGACACTGATGGAGAAGAAATTTCAAGAAATGGAAACCAGATTTATGAAACGGTACGTTCAAGTTTAGTTATAGTTTAACTTCCGACACAGATTTTTTTAACGTTCTGGTTTAATAATCAAACTATTTTTCAAGGATTTGGATGTTTTTCTGAAATTCAAGTTCACAATGTACTGTACATGATTTTTCAATCATACAGTTTTGGATAACGCTCCTTTGATTTTTGAGTTGATTTCGTGCGATGGATGCTGCCAACTGCATGAGGGAATCAACAAGCCCCTCCCCCCCACCCCAAAAAAAGACAAAAACAAAAAAAAACCAGACAATTCATTATTAAAATATGTAAATTCTGACTACTCTAGCAGAAGCTTTAATGTGAAAGTTTATTGAGGATGCGTCAGCCAGTCATCAATGCAAACAAATCCTGACTACAGCACAGGACCATTCAAATAACACGTGAAGGTTTAAAATCTTATGAGAAGTGCTACGCAAGATACGAAAAACCACCCTTAAGAAGTGGCCAAAAAATATGTCAGGGAAACGTTTTTCTCATCTAATGTAGCAGCACCAGACCCTGAGGAAAGGGGACAACTAAAGTGCAGATACAATATAAACTTCGGCTCGAGGATCACTTAAAAAAATTAATAACCAAGGAGCCTCTCTATTGTTCCGTCAGAATATTACTTTCTGACTAATTCATTCCCAATCATTCAATCGTCAGAAATAACATTTATACATGATTTGTTGTTTGTGGTTTTCCTGCAGACTAGACGCTCTATTGAATGCACCACGATCAAGTGACTCTTCTCTATTGTCCTACCTGCTTGGTCTGTATAATTATTATGTCTGCATGACAATAAAACCACAAAAAGTCAAAAGAAAAATACTTACACGTAAAGACGTTAATTTAACATAACATAATATCAAATAAACATAACATAATACCACACAATTTAAACCATTTTAAACAAAATTATGATAAAGCATGCGAGCACTAAATATAACATACTGAGTATAGTCCTTTTTAATATAATATATATAGTTTTCTGCTAACTATAATGATAAAGTCAAACTACAGCTTTGAAATTCCCTAAACACAAAGACTCAACAAAGAAATAACTCAAAGGATAAGTTTGATGTCCGAGGTGGAACGCTGATATACATTGTACATAAAGAGTATTGTATATTAATATAACATAACAGTATAATAACATAATACAATACAACATGTCATATACAACTTCCTAAGGGAGGGTCTCATACAGCATAAAATTACGGGCACCTTAATTAGCCAATCAAAGTGTGCATATTGTCTAAGATATAATCAAGTGTACTATAACATGTATTACAGTATAGGAAATAGCATGCTTTCTAGGGGTATTTGGGATAAATACCACTAGCGATATTTCAAAATTCATCAAAAACATCATGAGCCGCCAAGCAGTGAGTGATATTTTGGGAATCTTGAACTTCCACGAGTGGTGTTTATCTCAAATACCCCGCAGAATTCACGCTATTTTTGTTTGCAGTCTACATGTAGGCTGAGAAGCCGCTGTAATTTTTACAAGTATTTCAAATTTGGGTGAAATAATACTTGTCTTAGCCAAACACATTTCAGAAATTTCTCAACCTGTAGTATAATATGAAGAGCATATTAACAGGGTGTGATGTGAAGAAACAATAAGAATTCTTGAAAATTCGGTAAAAAGTAAGCATTCTGCTCTTTGTTTGGTTTTAAAAGGTTAATGTAAAGTTGTTTTAAATTCATTCGTTCTTTTCTTTTTCAAAACCCATTTAAATTAACAAAAGTATTAGACACAGTTACGAAAAATTCTTCAACAGATGGCCCCAGCGTTTGTTTAAGCACACTGAAATGTGCTTAAATTCTCATATAAATTCTGTGAAGACAGTTGCTACTAGTTGGCTTCCTCATAACAATTTCTGGGCTTTTTCTCATTTGGTTCACTTCAGTGCGGGATGGTCGATACAACGGTGTGGGACGAATAGGCCCCCCTGGACCACCAGGAAAAGCAGGACCACAAGGTATTGTAATAGAATTCGCAAAATCCCCAACGAGTACACATAATACCAAATGCCCTTTTAAGGATGGTGCCTACTATTGTTATTGCACATACGTTCTGCGCGTCTCGAGATACTCTGGTTTCCTATCGGTGATGCTAACTGATAAAGGGATATTTTTGCACGGTTTCAACTATCCGGAGAAAGTAGATCTGAGCAAGTACTCTTGGTATACAAAAAGAAAATTGGGGGAACCATGCATTTTTTAGAGATAATTAAGCGTCAACTTGAGAAAGAATGTCATACACTGCTTTGTATTTTAAAGTTTTTTACAAATATTGTTCATGAATTATCTTGGAAAAAATTATCTTTGAAAAATTTTCTTTATGGATTTCAATGGCACTTGTTAAGATCTACATTTCCTGCACAATCATAACCCGGGACAAAAATACTTTGAATTAGTAGGCGCCGTCCTTCTTGCCTGGCAAAGAGCTTGCAGGTGAGCCTTCAAAACTGGCCTGATTTTTTGAATAAACAAAGGAAAGGAACTCTTAACCAGTGTTCGCATGATAGCGGTTAAGTCAGGGGGCTAATTCAATGCTATTTTTCACAATATCCCATAAAAGGGGTATGGATGAAGCTTGAAGATAAAACTTGCTGTTGGTAAGAAAGTTAACATTTAATTGATATTCAACATTTCTATCAGGTTCAACAGGGCCACCAGGAAAATCTGGGGTGACATACGTGCGCTGGGGAAGAACCACATGTCCAAGCGGCGCTGATTTTGTTTACAAAGGTACAAGGAAAAAAAGGATCTCAAGTGGATTTGAGGGCCATAAAATAAGCTGGACAAGACAGGAATTAAAACTGATATTTTTTTAGAAAACTGAAGGAAGAGAAAGGAAGATTTGCAATCAAATATACTCAAATCTTTCCTATCCTTTCACTCCAACATGACTCTCTCTCAATACAGCCAATTTTTGCGAAATGCCAAGTATTATTCGGAAGCTCACTGTCAGTTTAGCGACTTCGACTACTTTAAGAGCCGTTTGTTTTGAACCAACAGTAGGCCACAACTTTCCACTTTTTTTTAGGTGTACAAGTACTCAATGTATTACTTCACCTTTTCACATTATTTTAATTACAGTTTTTTTCATATGCCAAGGAACAATGCATTCAAATAAGATAGCAATATGCCCATAAGCTTAAATGATATTTGACATTTGTTTTTTGTTTATTTTCTATTTTAAAAATTTGTATAAGGAATAATTGGAGGTGAACACTACACCCATACTGGTGGAGGAGGAAACTACCTTTGTCTTCCAACCAATCCAAACTACGACAAATACAAAGATGGGTGGCAGCACTCTGGGTATGTTTATGGCACAGAGTATGAAGTTAGCCAGTACAATGGTGATCCCTTTAAGAGAAGCCTTCACGACAATGATGCAGTCTGCGCTGTGTGCTTCGCAAAGTCGCGCTCCTCAAAGCTGATGATCCCTGCAAGGAATGTCTGCCCATCTGGCTGGACTGAAGAATATCATGGGTACCTGATGACAGAATACTACGGCCACAAAGGCCCCAATGACTTCATCTGTGTTGATGGGGACCCAGAGTCCGTTGTTGGAAGCAGTGCAAACAAAAATGGTGCTTTGTTGTATCCTGTGGAAGGAGTTTGTGGTTCTTTACCCTGCAGTCCTTACGTTGCTGGTCGAGAGCTGACATGTGCTGTATGCACCAAGTGACCCAGTTATCAGTTATTAATGACCTAAAACCGTAGACAAGAGTGATTGAAAGAAATGTCACAAGTGCCAGGATACTAATAAATGTTATTTGAAAATACATTCATGTTTTGTTGCTTTATTCATTCTTCTTCCTATGGCCCTTCATTCCATTGTTCATCCTCAAACGAACTGGTTAAAGTAAGGTTCTTTACAGGTGTTCCAGTTGTTTAATTTGTGCTTGCTTTGTTCTAGTTTTTAACTGTCTTCTGCAATAATTATTATGTTTATTCCCCCCCCCCCCCCTTCCCCGCAATGAGCTAGATTTATGGACCAAATGGACCCACAAAACTAATTAATAATTAATATCTGGACTTTCAATTATTTACAGCCGCAATATGGCATGTAACATCTCATGCAAATCGTTATAAAATAGGCTTTTCATAAAAACAAAGTTCTCATCGTCAAACCCCGCGACTATTCTGAAAAATAACCTTCAATAAGAAAAATTAGCAAACGTTTTACAGATTATTATTCAACTGCCATCAGCAGAGTACAAATAACACCCAAAACGAGCACAAATTGTACTCCAGAAGACCGGTTTGACAAGTGTTTCGACCATTAGTCTTGCGTAAGCGCCAAAAAAGGGCTGAAAATGCTAATTTTTCCCCCCAAAGAAGACGATGAATGCTTGCCAAATTTGGAAAATTTTGACGAAAACTGGTTCCTAGAGACAAGCGATAACCTACAGGACAATTAACTTTCTCTGCTTACTGAAGAAAAGCGAAACACAAAAACGACGAAAAGAGAAAAAAACTGACTTCAATGTTAGAGCACACGCCTCCCACCAATGTGGCCCCGGTTCGATTCCAGACTCAGCATCATATGTGGGTTGAGTTTGATGCCCTTTTCTCTGTACTGAGAGGTTTTTCTACTGCCAGTACTCCGGCTTTCCCCTCTTCTTAAAGAACGAAAATTTGACTTGGGATTTACGTTGATTGTTCATTTCAGTTTACGGTGTCCCCAATTTGTGCTGCAGCGCTAGAACGACTGGACACTTTAATAAAGTTCCTTTTTTTTAAGCAAACAGCTGCCTTTCGCTTGCTGTTTTACGTAAACATGACCCTCAGTCTCCCTAAAACGTCCCGAAATCTTGGAAAACGATATGCACGTCTCTCGTCATCTTCCACATCATTTGGCCCCAGATATACAAGTGATTTCTCCCGTCTAACGTTTCTCCTTAAGTTAACGTAACTGATCAGTGAAGATAATTAACAACTATTCATCACCGAAGTGGAGGTGGCTAGTGGTGGTAAATATCCATCACTAGCCACCGACACTGTGGTGAATAGTTGTTTTAGTATATACTAAAACAGTGATAATATAGCACTAAAAGATAATTTAAACTCATTTAATCCTGCAAAGATTACAACGTTTTCGCGCGCAAATTCCGCGCGAATTGCTTGGAGCTTGGAGGTGAGTAGCAAAGGATTTCCGGAGTTTGAGTAGCCAATCAGCGCGCGCGTTCAATGCTATCCACTGTTTTAGTATATACTAACATTGATTAACCGGGAAAAACCCCAAGCCTAACGCAACCTCGTTCCCAGGGTTTTCAATTGGGGTCTTTCTCGTCATCAACGAAGAGACCCTGGGAACGAGGTTGACCCTGACGCTAATACTGTTGATGGCGTTCAGTCTTAATGTGACACTTCGTAATTTGTATAAGGAATTAAGCTAGCATCTTCTTTGTTGCTGATCTGGGGAAAATGGTTGATAAACCGCGGGATTACGCAAACCGTATAATTCATAATTTCAGCTTGTAGGAACTACAATAGAGAACTACAATAGAATGCAAACCACAACACATAAACCACCGACTTCTGAGACGACATCCAGTAGATTAGTCCTCAAGACGTTGATTGCCACAGCTGAAGGTTAGCAGAAATATAAAATAACGGGTCAGCCAGAAAACTGATTAGCATTAATCCCTTGACAAAATGTCCCAGAAAGAAAGCGACCTTTACACGTGTTGTAATGTTACTAATCGCTAATGAAATGATGTCAACCAAGGAATCAATTAACAGGATGAAATCAATATCTGACTCAGTATTACTTTGAGAAAACAGTAATTAATTCGGTCAGTGTAAAATGCAGACTGCAGACTGGGTCTAAAATGAAGACTACGGTACAAAATAGGCCTCGGCCTCGGCCTAGGCCTCAGTCTGCATTTTAGATTCAGTCTGTAGTCTGCATTTTATACTGGCCGGTTACTAATTTTATTTATTTACCTCAAATAAACAAATTTTACAGAACAGGGTATGGTACACTCTTGTGGAAGGGCAAGATAAAGTTACCTAATAATACGCCCAGTAATAAGTTTCTAAATTTGATTCCTACAAACTACAAATATATAGGTAAAATACACACGTAATTATAATAAAGTGACAATATTGTGTTCATAGCTTTGGGATGATCCGAAAAATGATCACTGATCCAAGTGATCTTGGATCAGGGTGCAGCAAAGGAACTGAAAAGTCCTTTCCCAGAGTGGAGAAAAGTCGTTGTCAGAGGAGATGGAAATTCTTTTTACAGAGCTATTGCTCTTTGGAGGGATGAAATGAGCGATGAGAAACATGAGAAAACCCATAGGTTAAGTTCTTGTTTGATTGAGAAAAACCCAACGGTTTTCGAGCCGCTACCATTTGCTACCAACTCTGTAAGAGTCCAATCACTTTAATGGAGTAAGATGATTCTGATCAAGCAAACCATTTCAATCTCCTTCTGCCTCGAGGCAAAACCTTTTCTTCTAAACAAACCTTTTCTTCTGTCAAACTACCATCTACATTGTAGAACTACATGTTGTAATTAAAGCCACTGGATCAAAGCAAACTTGTCAAGCTCCACTATGACACAAAAGCGACATCTTCATATACTAGTTGTCTGTAGATCTGATCTTTGGTGAAGGTCTTTGAGGTTTAAGTACTCCCACAATAATACTATCGTGTGTACGAAGTTGGTGTAGGACATTCAGAGGTTCTGTAACCTCGTACAAAATTATTTCAACAGACCTTTGTACTCATCGAAACCTTGAATTGGTCACGATTAAAAGCTCTAGCCCACGACAAAACATCATCGTTATTCCTGGGCGGGTAAAATCTTAATATTTCAACGTGAGGAAGAATCTTTTGCTTCTCTGGGTACTTTCGATCGTTGTCACAACCCCGCACAGCACAATGATCGCCACTAGGCATGTCTCCAATATTACTGGAATTGCAGAGTTTAGAAATAGGCCAAAAGCCAGCCCATACACACGCAAATACAACTGAAAAGGCTTTATTGAGTTATTTCCTCCAGATTTAGTCCTAAGTTTTGTAATATTTTGAGACCATTCCACAATACATTTTACGCAAGCAAGGAAGTTAATCAGCAAATTTTGTCTCATATTGCACGGTTATTCACACACAAACTTACATTTGCCACGTGTCAACATTGACAAAATCGATTTCTGATAAAACCGTGTTGAAAAAAGCGTTGATCTCTTTCCAAAATAGTTTTTTTTTGGACGTCGAATAACTTTCCGCCATACATTTTCTTACAGCAACTTGCAATGTTTGCTACCAGGCGATGCCAGACTCCCTTTGCGTATAAGGCACGGATCCATTACTGGCAACTCATTCATTATGTCGTCAAATTTCGCTTGCAGAATTTCGTTATTGCCTTTGGCTTTAACGCTTCGAATTCGAAAGCCTTTGGGGATAGTGCCATCTGCCGTATGGTGCCCCAATACCTTGATTCTTTCCTGGAGGACCGCATGAGACTTTTTGCCGTCTTGACATGCATCGACTTTCTTTCTAAGAATAGATTCGATTGTAGAATCAAGTTTGGAGTGGCTGCCGGAGGTTAGCGGGGCTGGCTCATCGCTGTTCGCTCGCCGACGCTTCAAAGTCCAGCGCTGCTATTTTCTGTGTTGTTCGCCATGTGGCTTCTTCTAGTGCGAATACAGAATTTTTAAGATTGAACTAGTGAGCAGCACGTCCCGGGAGGTCTAAGAGTTGTAAAACGATTTATTTTATCCTACACGTTTCGTGCGACTAATGCACACTTCGTCTGGGATATTTTACATTACAACACAAGGGACCTGTATATATACCTACATAAGAGAGTAAAAAATCTTTTTACATTACGTAAAACCGCACCTACAAGAGCGGTTTGTGCAGGAAACATGCGAAAAGGTGTGCAATGAGTGACATATTTTGTGCCTTACATAATTTTGGGGCCCACAGTTTTAGCAAAAACTGTGGGGCCCAAAATTATGTAAGGTACAAGGCATGCCACTCATAAGGAGATTGTAGAAAGCGGGTTGAGCAAATGGAAAATATTCAACAAAGCAATAATTGAAGATGACGAAAATTGCATGTTGTTGTACGACAATGGAAACGAAGCCCTGTTTATGCCAGGTCAAACACAAGATTTCTATGGTCAGTCCAAGTATACGGAGGAACTTGACCTTTTCTTGAGTACGGAAAATAAGTACGAGAGAAATTACGCGTACCATGTGTTGGGCAAAGATTCAAATTATTCAAGTGATGAATTTGGAGAGGAAGAAGAAGATTCCTTGAAAGTATGGGAAAGTAATGAAAGAAACAGGGAGTCAAGAAATTTTCTCTCCAGTCTGATCACAATGAAAATGCTAGTCAAAAGAAAAAAAGGACAAAGGTCCTCGATGAAGAAACAGCAGCCAGTCACATGTCAGTAAAACCTGGTGTATCGCATTGTTCTACATGCATGGGAGAAACACAAGTACCATTTGATAAACCAGGTACTTTCACTTCATCCAGACATGCACCATATGAGACAAACATGCTCGGCCGTCGATCATGTCTCTTATGGCATCATAATCAGGATCAGCAGGATTTCGACGACTCAATTCATAAGCTATTTATTCTTCTCTTCAGTGTGCTGGTGCTCATTTCCTTCTCATGTTATTTGGAGAGGAAGTGTTTTACTTCACCATATTGAAATCCTCGAAGAAAGTAGTACCTTATCAATTGTTCTTCGCTTTCGTCTTCGATCTCCCCTACAGCTGCCATGTTACTTATTTCCGTTGAGTTCCGTGAAATACGTTTTACAAAAGTTCCGGTTCCAGAGTCACGTAAGACGCCACATTGTTTAATATACCCGATCTCCCCGACAGTGCCAACCCAGGCCCTCACCGTAACGTTAATCAGAGAAACATTTCGTCAAGACTTAAAAATGAGTTTTGTCATACCGTATTCCGTGAAAAAGAATTTTGTCACAGGTGGAAAGAACTTTCTCACGTACAGAAAGCATTTTGCTGTGGATGGAAACAATTTTGTTACGGATAGAAAAACAGTTGTCACGGATATAAATATCATGGGTAGTAATAATGAAAAGCAAGGTGACACACGCTAACACCAACCCGGTGTGGCCAACAAAGCACGCACGCGCACAACCATTTCACCCGGTCAATTAGCAGCCATGGACAGCCGTTTCGGTTTTTTGGGCCTCATCATTGACCGGGTGAAATGGTTGTGCGCATGCGTGATGTGCTGGCCACACTGGGTTGGTGTTAGCGTGTGTCACCTTGCTTTTATTATTGTAGAAAGAAAGTTGTCATGGGTGTAACCTGCGATCAGGCCCATTTTTAGCTTCGCCCATATGTTCTCTTATGTCGTCGCTCGCTAAAATTGGGCCTGACCAAAAGTCTCCCAAGAATTCCGTTTGGTCGGCCAAATTTTGGCCGACCAAACTCGTGATCTGATTGGCTGTTGAAACGCCGGAAGTGAAAATGCCATCGTGATTGCGCGGAGCTCTCGCGAAGTCCTCGAGACTAATCCGCCATAAGTGTACGAAGAAATTTTCTCCCTTTTGTTCTTACAATGCCGTGGACGGTGCAACTTGATTTTATTTG
>NC_090869.1:23694803-23697303 GCF_036669935.1 Montipora foliosa | reverse complement strand
ATTAATAAAAGAACTGAGAAAGAAATTTCTTGAAACATTTTGGTATGTCAACGAAATGTGTCCAACTTTATAATTTTTTTTAGTTCAGCCTAACAAATTTTGAAAATTCATATTTTACCTATTTGCATCCAAGCCATCTTTTGCCATTCTCACATGCAAATGGCTTTCTTATCATTTGACAATGTCCAATTCTTCAAACTTAAGAGCTTAATTTTGGGGTTTCCTTATTTTGGCTGAAAAGTTTTATAGCTCACGGAAATCATACTAAAAGCGTGATACAGCTCTTATTATTTTTTTAGTGCATGTTTGTTATCTGCCTTCTGGTTACAAAAGATGGTTTCTATGTTAACACGAAAACAGAGGCTTCGCTGGGGTGGTCGATAAAAATAAGTCGGCTTTTTAACGAAATAAATTACATTAAAATAAGTACAAATTTTTCTTGATTCTTATCTTACACCGAACGCATTCAGTACACCGCCGAAACTTCATCAAATTAAGCTGCAGAGGAACTTTACGAGGATAGCAAAACAACACGCCTGTGGGGCGTTACCGTGGGATACATTAGCTGATGACTCTCACATGGATATCTGAAAATGTGTTCGCATGCTATCCACTGCAGAACAGGTGAAAAGGAGTGCTTAGGGTCTACATGTGGACAGGAGTTGTTTTCAAAATTTAGAAGACTATCAACCTTAAAACTTTAACTCAAGGAATATCGTTGTTGGGTAAAACGTTTACTTGTCCGCAACTTCAAATGGTTGTTTAAGTAAAAATATACATATATTAATAAAATTCAATTTAACGTCATTGAATGCAAAAGCTGTACCTGGATACATTCGAACACCAACCCTTCAAATCACTAAAATTAGTCGTTGTCAGCCACAAGGATTACCACAAACAACACTTCAGGTTAAAATACTTTTATTTTGTTATGTATGATTACAATAGCACTACGATGTCTTAGATAATAAGATTTATTAAAAATTGAATCATTGGATAATGCAATTCGAGAGTTTTGATTGGCTAAGCCGTCATGGGTTATGAGCCATTATACCATGATCTACAAACACGGAAAGCATATGCGTGATTTTTTGGGCCTTTTCATTCTTATTGCAGTCTATTCTTCTCTATTTTGGGGGCGTTTTTAATAAATCAATTATTCCACTCGCGCTTGTTGGATATGAGGTGATTATAGCCAACTCGGCGCTACGCGCCTCGTTGGCTATCTACCATCTCATATCCAACGCGCGCTCATGGAATAATTGTTAAGTAGATACATGTATTAACGGTCACTCAGTTTGTCCGGTTACCCTGTGATCCGACGCGAATACTATCGATATGTACTTTACATCATGTAATTACTGTGAAATGTCCACAATCTGTCCACAATCTCTCTGTGCCAACATCCAATCACAACCCGGTGCGATTCCTGTATTTAGTCGCTAGTTTCAAAGACGCCATAGCCTGCGAGCCGCGAAAAAATTGGAGAGGGAAAGAAGAGCCTGTATCCAAGCCACCCCTTTCAAAATTCCGCCCCTCGGAATGTGCCGTGTCGTCATTTGCATGGCATGTACTAAAACCAGGAACACCGGAACACCCCGAAACATCCTGGAAGTAACCCAAAACCCTCAATTTGGCTAACCCTAGGCCTAGCTAGGCCTTAAGTTGGCTTTTAGGCCTAGGGTTAGCCAAATTGAGTGTTTTAGGTTACTTCCAGGGTGTTCCGGAGTGTTCCGGAGTTCCTGGTTTTAGTACATGCCCATTTGCATTGTGTCAAATAACCAGCCGATAGAATCAACGAGACGTGTCAACAAAAAGATCTGAAATAAACACATGAATTTCGTTGCAAATGCGAACCTTTTTTCGTGGCTAGAGTCAAAACTCAAACGAAAAGTTGTAAATGTAGCGAGCCAAAATTTCCGCGTTTGTAAATGTTGTTTCATTGGGAAGTACGGAACGGGCAAAAGTGGTTGCACATCTTGTGAAAATCTGCACCGACAGTAGTCAAGGAAAAGTACTTGCGAAGAAGTACGAAATTTTCATCCATACCTGAGGATTGCATTAATTTGTCAAATCATCAAATTTATCGCAGCGCCGACAAATTTACACCGAAGTTTTTGAATACGAAAGCACAACCAGACTTAGAAGTTAATTGCGAGAAACACAGTGTGGTAACCGTTGTATTTGTCGTTTGCAACTTTTACATTCTTGAAAATGCAAGTTGCTTGATCTTCAACTTGTGTGGTGAAGTCTTCCCTTAACACTAATTTGATAGAGCCATTGGGATCTCAAAGGAGGCACTCTAATTTGTTCTTTTCTCCATACCTTGTGCTTTTTTTAATGCCAGTTAACTGAGAAACTTTTGCTTCAAGGTCCTTCAACTGTAACAATTTGGTTGTTGTGGACAGATGATAGTACTAAGAAATTCTGAATCTGGGATAAACCAGAACTGGAAAGGTGGCCTCTTGATCTACTTGTAGTTTCACATCATTCATCAGGA
>NC_090869.1:23672303-23684803 GCF_036669935.1 Montipora foliosa | reverse complement strand
CGGTTTTTTTCATTACTTATTTTTAAGCCAGAACTCTCACCAAAAGTCTTCAGCGTAACAAATAGGTTTGTATAAGAACTGCTGTCTTTAAAAAAGCAGGTCATATCATCAGCTAAGAGGGAAAGCTTAACAGATTCGTCTCGTATCGTAATGCCGTTAATGCTATCATCTTCTTTTATCTTAATAGCTAAGGTTTCCAGAGCTATTATAAAAAGGTAGGGAGAGAGAGGATTTCCTTGTCTTACTCCCCTACTTAGCGCAAAAGGTCCTGTTGTGAAACCGTTATTAATTACACAGCTAGAGGCGTTGTTGTATAAGACACGTATCCACTGAATGAAAGAAGGACCAAAATTAAATGCATGTAGTACTCTTAAAAGAAAATTAAACTTCAGAGAATCGGAAGCTTATTCAAAATCTATAGCTACTAAAATCCCAGGAATATCTTTGTACTTAGCATAATCAATAACATCATCGATCGTTCTAACGGCATCAAAAATTGTCCCCTTGACAAACGCATTTTGAGTAAAATGAATTACTTCCGGAAGCACCTTTTCCAAGCGCTTTGCCAAAGTTTTAGACGCCAAAAATTTAGCATCAACATTTATAAGAGATATTGGACGCCAATTCATCACCAACCTTTTGTCCTTTCCTTTCTTTTCTTTTTCATTTAACATTACTGACAATATTATCATTCGAATTATGCGCAATTTAGCTTGGTAGATATCTTTTCCTTATTTCGGCGGAAAATAAAAAAATCAAAGCTTCCATGAGCGACAAAAGTAGTTGAGACACTGTACTGGAAAGACCACAATTACGAAACTGAAATCGATCTTTGAGTTTCCACTTGCATTTTCCCCTCACCATTCAATGTTGGCGAGTGAAAAAGTGTTAATCTTAAAAAAACAACATCGTGGGAGGGGAGGGGGTTAGATGAATAGATTAAGGGGGGAGGGGGGAATTTATTCAACATTCCCAAAAAGGGGCTCGATTTGTGAATTTGCTGATACGGCAGGTATCGCATTGCTCACTTCTCCGTAAAAAAAATAAGAAAAAACACGAGCCAGGAAGAAAGCCTCAAAAGAACATGTTCGTCGCAGAGCTGATTTTAGTCCCGAAATTTACATCGTGTGGCTTCCAAATTAAACCGAACCGCAAGCAAAGCTCCGTCCAGAAAATCTCCGGCCAAACTGGCTCCTTTGGATTGTTTATCTGTGCCATGTCCGTTGACTTAAGTCAAATGGTGATTAACCGCTGCATCAACATCAATGAGCCTGCTTTGTAAATGTTGTTTTGATGTCACGTCTTGGCAAAGTTGTGGTTGTGAGAACTTTTGAGAGATTACTGTCGTTTAGAGTACCCTCGGTGACATGTATTTTGCATTTCCAAAGTGTGTGCGATAAAACAGACGCCAAACGCTCTTTCACCGGTGAAAAAGCTTTTCCATATATACATTTTTTTTTGTGCCAAGCGCCGAGCTTCAGTCCTTCAGTCTTTTTTGTGAGTGCTGTGGTTTGGGTGTTATTTAAATTTCTCTCCCGAAACTCGGAGCATCTCCACTGTGACTTCTTTAGGAGCTTAAACGATTTAACCCACATTGTACAAACAAAAGCTCGACCCACTTGAAAAGACAATCATTCACTAACAAGGTATAACAACGCACTGAGTTCACGCAGGCCAAGTGCTCTCAGACCAGATCAGCTCCAACTTCTAAGGCCAGGCTAATCAGGGCGTAAAATTAACTTTTTTTCCCGGTAGCCACTTGGCTACTAAATATTTTAAAGTGGTAGCCAATTCCAAAAAGTTGGTGGCCATTAAGACACACACACACACACACCCACACACACACACACAAAAAAAAAAAACAATTTTTTACCCAGTCACTGTACTGGATAGATTAAATTGCTCATGAATCATAGTGATACATTCACAAAAACATAAAAAATTACCCGGGCTCCAGCTCATGGAACAAACTCACTAACTTAAACATATTTATCCACGTTCAATACCTTGCCATTACAATGTTAAAAATAGATATTAAGAAACAACTAAGTCAGCAATCATTTCTCCTACAAATGGAGGAAAATTTTTCTTACAAATAAAGAGTCCCTCTCTTATGCTTCATTTGCTACTAATAAATAAATGATTGTTCTTTTCCATGCCGTATGAAGGAAGCCTCTAATACCATGAAAGCAACAAATGAAGGCCTGCATATTTCAAGTTCGTGCAACCATCACAGTGTAATCAAAATTAAAGTACATTTCAAAAACGCCTGTGTTGTAAAATTAACGTTAAGGAAGAATATCTAACTATCCTAATTTTATAGGCGAGGAAAAACATTGTTTTACAAAAGAGTTAGTGATTCGTATGAGGCCTCAGTTTTTTTAAGTCTCAAGAAGCTTTCTATCTCAGACATTAAATAGATTTAGAACCACGTTTATGGAAAATGCAAACGGCAAATTTTAATTTTGATTTCGCTCCCTTTTCTTCTAATCCTTAAAAACATCTAACAGAAACATAGAAAAATATTTCCCATTCACAACAAATACAGACAATGTCGCATTGTTGTCGAAGGGCTGTAAGGCAGACGGCAAATGTTAGCTTCTTACCGTTTGCCGTTCGTGTAAACGTGGATCTATAGTTCTCTATCGTAAAAAAAATTTGGCCTTCGCGCGCTGCCTTTTGAATTGAAGTCGTCTAATGGACTCTTTTTTTTTTCAGCATATGTTTCGTCCAATGCATGAGCAAACGCTAAAATATCTTGACCGAGGAAGTGCTGTCACAATAGTCAAAAAGATCACTTCGATCACTTTCCACGCTTCGATTAATTTCCTCGCTCATTTTTATTTCAAATAAACTCACGCGATGAAAAATAAGCCCGCAAAATTCGCACGAGCTACAAGGAGGACACTAGATTGGGTCATATACAACGTGAAAGGTTACCTAAATCCAAGATGGCGTCTAGTGACGATTGAAACACGATCGAAATCGTGCATGTGCTTCGTTTTGGGTTTTCGCAGCAAAGTTAACGAGGAACTTTGCTGCAGATTTATCTTAACAAATCTTCGAAAATCACTAGATCTCTAGGTAAGGTGTGATTAGAAATTCTAGTAGCCAATTTGGCGACTAATTTTCAGGATTTGGTCGCCAAAGTGAAAAATTAAGTCGCATTGGCGCCTGTATTAGGCGCAATTTTACGCCCTGCTAATGATATTTCCTCGTTCAAGGCTGGATGGAAGGCAGAGTCTTTTATGACAAAATGACTATAGAGGGCACGTTTGCCAATAAAGTTTTGGAGAGAATTTCCACTTTGCTTTAAGACTAACCGGACCTTAAAGTTCGACTAGAATTGTCGAACACTGAGTCATAAGAAACAAAACCGGAAACAGTTAGGGTAGTTACTTGCGTATTTTGAAGTTTGCTCGTGTGTTCTGACCTTGCTATGATTAATTACTACATGATGAAAATTCCGGATTTTTGCAGATACTCACGGCTTTTCTCATTTTGACACTTCCTTTGAGTTTGTAAATCTTAGAAGTATTTCTGTTGGGCACTCAATGAAATTTCAGATACGTTAATATTAAACTCACTCAGTGATTGCCTTGGTGAAATTTGCCGCCCCCTTTTCCACTTAAAAATCACTTACCCGGTAGTTACTTCGGTTTTACATTTACACGACGAAAAAGTGTGTTTTGCTGCCTTCTATTTTGCTAATACTTGACCGGTTGTCTTAATAGTGAGTCCTCCTGAAATTAATTTACGTGGTCCCAAGGCTTTGGAAGCATATAAAAAGGCCCTTAAAGAAGGAATGACTCGTGTAAAAAGGATCCCAATCATGTTAATTGGACAGGACCGCTCAGGAAAGACCAGCCTGAAGAAGTCATTGAGGGGAATACGATTCAATCCTGACGAGAGCAGCACGGTTGGGATTGATGTTGATCCGTCCTACTTTAAAGTCACCACTGAGACTTGGAAGATTGGGGAAACGGATCAAGGTGCAAACAAAGAGGTGACGACTTCTTATGAGCATAATGTAGCTCTCTTGGTTGTTGAAAATCTAAAGGAAGAAGAATTAATTTCTGAAGAAAGGACTGTCGACAAATCAGCCGATTCTGAAAAATTTCCCCTGAATTTCACGTTAAGCGCACAAACTGAAACTGCAAAAGATCCCTCTTTTGAGATCGATGACAAGTCTCTTGAATTCCATTCACTTGAAAGCATTAATTCTCTTCCCTCATCTGATATACCTGAGGACATAGAAACCTTGATTAAGAAATTGCGAGAAGAAGCTGACAAGATCGAAGGAGGAGATGACATTTATTCGGTTCTTTGGGATTTTGCTGGACAGTCCGTTTACTATGAGACACATTCACTTTTTCTGACACCAAAAGCAATTTACCTTCTGGTTTATGACCTAAGTCGAGATCCTTCTGAAAGAGCCGAGCCCGTGAAAAAGCAAGGAATGTTCAAGAAAACTGAAGACAAGTACAGCACAAGAACTAACCACGATTACCTAGACTACTGGATGACTTCAGTTGCATTACTATCCAGTCCAGGTGAAGATCATGCTGTGCATTCAGCTTCGACATCCACAGTTCTTCCCAAAGCCCTTCCGCCGGTTTTCCTAGTTTGCACGCATGCGGATGAACCTTATGGTGGGAAAGATCCTAATGACGTGGCCGGTGAAGTGTTGGAAAAATTGGTTGACAAACCATACATGACCCACTTGTGTGATGATCCTATTCTAGTGGATAACACTAAGGCAGGCCTTGAATCGGAGTGTCCAGGAGTAGTGCGCTTACGAGACGAAATTGTAGCGGTTGCCAAGGAACTGCCACAGATGAGAGAAGTTATTCCAGTCAAATGGTTGGGATACGAGAAAGCGCTTCAAAAAACCTTGGATGAAGGTCATAGATGGATTTATTTTGAACATGCAAAACGGATCGCATCTGAAGTCTGCCATATTCATGACGAACAAGAGTTTGTAACATTGCTTGCTTTTTTGCACGATCAAAGAATTTTGATACATTTTGATGACACTGCTGAGTTAAACAAATTGGTTATCTTGGATCCGCAATGGTTGATTGGTGTGTTCAAGAAGGTGATAACTGTTAAGCGCTATGATCATCAAGAGAAAGAATTCAAAGAGTTGTGGTCCAAGCTCGAGAGAGAAGGAATCATGGAAGAAAAGCTGCTGCAGCATGTCTGGGGCCAATTTATAGAACGTGATAACTTTAAAACCGTCATTGCAATCATGGAAAACTTCAGCTTGCTGTGCCCTCTGCCTTCATCAGATGCTTTCGGTAATAAGCAATACTTAGTGCCATCCATGTTAAAGTCGCATCCACCAAAGGCCGTCACCGAGTTGATTGCCTCTGGAGAACTTCCTTCTCTCTTCCTCAAGTTTGAATCTGGACAAATTCCTCTGAGATTGTTTCCGCGGCTTGTGTTGCAGTTCTTTCAGTGGGGCCAAAATGAATTTTGGAGTTCACTGCATCCTCAGTTGTATAAGAACTTTGCCAGATTTTACACCGCAGCGGACGAAAACTGCTCCGTTGTACTCTTGTGCCATACCTCGTTTATTGAAGTCATTGTTCACAGAGGAAATGTCGCACCTGGACTAAAAGGTGATTTTCAGTCAAATCTAAGCATTTCATCTGATGCTCAACACGATTCATTTGAAGTGTTCTGCGCTGGCGCTGTTTATAGACAGCTTGTTCTGGTTCTTGAGTGCATGCGTAAAGAATTCTGTTGGTTGAAGCGGATGAGATATCAAGCTGGAGTCGTTTGTCCGGTCTGTTGTCATGGAAGGATGGTCACCTACTGCCGCACTCATGTCAAAGAAGGTTGCGAGCAAGAGGAATGCCTTCATTTTTTATCTGAATCTGAGTTGCAAAGTGCCAATCACTTTATTACCTGCAACAGGTCGGCGACCGCAAGAACTAACAAAGTGTGGGTTAAGGATTTTGCAGCTTGGTTTTCTTGTCCACGTAAAGAGGTAATTACCGCTTACAATGATTTTTAGAGTAATGAAGTAACTAGCTGAAAAAGGTCTCTAGTGTGAATTGGTAAACACCAAGTAAACTGGATATGGAATATGTTTTGAATATTGCATAAGTCGTTTCATGCCTTGCGCTCACAAATATCCAAGGATAAAGTAGATTATGGGAATCAAAAGCTAAAACATGATAGCCCCTCTAATGACTGGAACTAATCTAAACTGACAAAGTTCGCCTGTCGTTCGATCTCTTTATTTGTTACTCGTCGAAGCGCGGATAATTTTTGAAAGTGCTACTTACTAATTTCTAGCCTGAAATGACATTGTATACGAGATTAAAAGTATAAAAGAAAAAAGTGCGAGTAGTTGAGCCTTCGCTAAGAAAAAGTGCTCGATGCGGTTTGCAGAGCGTTGTAGAGTAAAAGAAAATCACAGCCGAAACGTACATACTGTACGTTGTCCGTAACTCTGAGTTTCACGCTTACGCGATCGTTCGACGCGTGACGATTGCGTAAGCGAGACACTTATAATTACGAAAACTTGGTTTTATCAACGGAGTTGATAATGTAAAGTGGCCACCGTACAGAGATTCTAAAAGCTGAGGTCTCGAGCGTTAGCCCTTCGCGTCAGAGCCATTCGAGGAATTGTGGGTTATGTGTAGTTTTTATAGTAGTAGAGAGCTACGCTATTGGTGGTAACATGGCAACGTGAAAAATAGGAATGCATTAGTTAAATGAAAAGCGTTCGTTAATACCGTGAGGATTAAGAGTGCCGATTTGGAAGATGAATTTTTGTTCCAGGTTATTGCGGCTTTCCGTCGTACCTAGACGTAGGGAAAGGCCGCAGATAGCCATGTGTTTTTTGGTGTGATTAGAAAGATTGAAATGACGAGCGACTGGCGTAGAGGCATCCTTGTCATTCTTGTCAACATCGCGAAGGTGTTCGCGGAATTGGTTGCTCAGTCGTTTCCCTGTCTCGCTAATGTATAGTTTTTTGCATAACGTACAGGTTATGCAATAAATGACATTTGCGGAGGTACATGCGAAACGATCGGTGATCTTAACAGATCGCTTAGGACCCGATATCCTGCTAGTGTTAAGAATGAAAGGACAAGTTTTGCATCGTGTGCGCGCACATTTGAAAGTGCCGGGTTGCTCGTTAGTTTTGAGCGCGCTTCTAACTAAAAAGTTGCCGACGTTTTTGTCGCGTTTGAATAAAATAAGTGGAGGTTGCGAAGAGATTCTACCAGTCTCTGGCTCATTTTGGAGTAATTTAAAAGTGTGCACTACAAACCTACAGATTCTCACAGTTATTTGTTGTATTCATCGTCATATCCATCACATGTCAAGAACTCCATTCCTTATTCTCAATTTTTTAGACTTCGACGTCTATGTAGTGATGACTTCAACTTTTCCAGCAAATCAGAGGAGATGTGTCAGTTCTTTGAAAAACGAGGCTGTCCTGTCTCATTGGTCCGCAAGAATCTGGAACAAAAATTCATCTTTCAAATCGGCACCCTTAATCCTCACGGTATTAACGAACGCTTTTCACTTAACTAATGTATTCCTATTTTTCACGTTGCCATGTTACCAAATTTTTGTATAGTACTTCCCCACCGACGCAGCACCACAGTTTCTTTAGAAACTACCCCCTTCATTCACTTATAATCCCTCTCTCTGTCTGCGTTAGATTGTGGCTGTCTTAAGATTAACCAACTGGGTTATGTAGTATAAAAAATCAATGGAGTATTCGAACTTACAAAAGAAGTTAAATGCATGGTGATAATGACGTTAGTAAAGCATTCAATAATCTGACATAAGGGTACTTTGTAAGACTTGAACCAATTTTGGTGTTTGGTGTTGGATGCTAAAATGGTTTAAGAGCTATCTGTCGGGCCACAAGCAGCGTGTGGTTATTGATGGGCAGTCGTCTGCTTGGAGCTATGTTTACTCTGGGTAAGCTCAAAGGTCTGTCCCTAATGTGGCTTACTTTTCTTTGTAATTACCAGCTTTCTTCATGTTCCTTTTTAATCACAGACAGCAGCTGATGTGTTTGATGGGAGCGTTTTATCGTCTTGTACAGGTACGTTTGTGGTCTGGTTCTTGCTCTGCTGTTCCCAACGAACGCTGAGCGAAACACAAAACTGAGGTTAACGTTTATTGCAAATGCAGCATTGTAGTGTCAGGTAAGAAGGCTTAATTCTCTCCTTAATTTCCTTTAGGGAGTGAAGACAATTCGCCTCCCCTGCTTCCTTGCAACGTTGTGGAATCACTTTGTTCACGTTCATGTGATCCAAAAGAAATTGTACTTCAGCTGAAAAAAGGTCTACATTTAGACCAAACGCGTTTGGAGCAACCAAACCCGGAAACACAGAGAATGATCCGTTGCCTGGCAAAGATTGCAAAGAATTCAAACAACATTGAAGTTTTTAAGCACTTGAGAGAAATTACACCCGCAGGGACAACTGGTGAGTTTGTCAACAGTGATTGGTCGCTGTGGAGGTTAGGTGACTACTCCATCAGTGCATGGCTGGGCCAATGGCTGTTTTGTACCACTGGTTGCAACGAAGAAAAGTACTCATATTCGTAGCAAACAGCCAGAACCACTTGTGTTAGCTGTGTATATTTTATGTTGAATTAAAAAGCAAATTAAGTCAAAAAGAAAAGTTATATCTGAAAATGAAGGTCAGAGGAATTACCAGTAATCGATATTCTGTATTTTCGGGCGGAAAGTCATCAACTGTTTAAACCTTTTTTTAAAGTGATGCAGCGTTTATTTCAGGTCCGAGGGAGACGTATTCATTAATTTTAAGACAGCATTTCTGACATTTATGCAAAGTTCCGTGTTGTCAGTTTATGGTCTCGAAAATTTTGATTGGCGGCGTGTTAGAAGAAAACTTGATTTTTTTCTAGTTTTGTATGTTGCAGCCCTATTTTGGTGTAATTTTATGATCTTTTTCTTTATAGTTTCTTTGTGGGGTTTTTGTGGTAGTGCACTGTAAGTGCAGTACACGCTATGTCACCGGGTTATAAGAGTGTAAGAGCGTATAAGTCCGTGGTGACAATAGGCCCGCAGCGCGTGCATAACTCACGAACATAAACAGGTCTGTCGAAAGCGTGCTTGAGTTTCAACAAAATGAGCTCCAAATTGGGCAAGAATTTGGGACGCTGATGAATAATAAAGCAGCTGCTATTTCCAAAACGATGGAATTACTTGGTAATAAATAACCTAATCTAGGAGAGTAAATTTTGGACTTTGCAGAAACAATGGTCAACCTCAAGAGATGGGCGATTGTGATCTTTGTGTTGAACTTTATAACACTTGAAGATAAAAAAACCAAACTAACAAAAACAAAAATCCCGTGTCTTGCCATCATTTTGACACAGATGTATCCTTGTTTCGCGAGTAAACGCGCAAGGTAACTTAACTTAATCACAGCGCTCGCTGAATTCGACGACACTTTCGATTTTGCGATTTACTTTTGCAGCCAAAAGTACGATAGGAAAATTGAACGTAGCAAAAATCTCCCAAACTGTTTTTCGCCGATGGTAATTTTGTATATTCGAGGTTCAAAATTTATGTTGTTTTCACGTCGAAAATCTTTGAGCGTTAAAATAGAATTTTCGGTGCTACGTTTCTGACACGGCAAGTCGTACATTTTGAGGTCACCCATCCAGATACTAACCCCGCTCGACAGCGCTTGACGTCCGTACAAATTTGTCTTGGAAAGGTGTCCAAATCTCAGACACGCTTAAAACTTGAGGTGCAAAGAAGGGAACTTGAAAATGAGTAACATGTCACCCTCGAAGCCAATGTATCTCGATTCCCTTTTACTTTCTTCAATCTTTCTGGGTTTAGTATTTTACAAGTAACCACATGTATTCTCAGGGCCCGGCTATTTACCTAAGACATCTACCATAGCACTCCTGTGATTTATAGTATCAAAACAATACTGTGTACAATTAATTAGAGCTTCATATTACGCAAAGACAAACCTTGAATCTCCTGGAAAACAAAACCCATCTCAAGTGACAATTATGGAATAAAACGCTGTGTACGTTACTGCACTACCACATGTACGCATTGCGTGCCTAGTTTTTTTTTCGTTTGGTTTTCGCATTGCCGTATCCAATAACTGTGGCCCATTTTATTTGTAGGTCCTTTGCTACAAGGAAACCTTGACATTCGAAATATCCCAGTACGCCAGATGAGAGAACTTACAATAGACTTGAGCGGTAAGTTGTACCAATTATGTAAAGACGAGCCGTTATTTAAATTAGTTATCTACGTCAAATCAGTCAAGTGTGCCACGCATCCATATTTCATATCCGAAATCCAAATGTATGATTTTTATATGATCTGTATTAGAATCAGAGGTGGTAGTATTTGGCAAAGCATTCTCTATTGGTTACTTGGTGCGTGACTGGAAAAATGATGGCGAAAAGCTCTTGAAACAACAAGAAACGTGTATATTTGTGTTGCAGGTGGAGAGGAATGGAAGGATGTTGCTGAGAGACTAGGCCTCAGTCCAAAAGAGATCCGGTTTCTTGATAAGCGAACTCTGAATCCATGTGATGCTGCTTTGGCTGCTGTAAGTCAGTTGCACTACATTAGCGCGGACAAGCTGTACGATACTTTAACTGGATGTGGACTACCTCTGCTGGCCGATACCCTGTAAAGTGACTTATTCAGCCTCTAAGGGGTCGTCACAGCGCCAAGGTGCAGTCGGTTTCAGTTTGCTCTAACGTGTTTGTGCATTGACGCACTTCATATTTCTACACTAACTTTTAGCGCTAGCACTGCTTAAAATACTTGTTGCAACTCACATTTCTTTGAAAAGGTGACAATGTCGTTATGATTTGACTCAGTCCCAAATATCTTCACGGGTCATCTGGAAAGCGGCTTGGAACAACAACGACTTAGCAGATGCCTCAGTCGTCCTCTGGTGTTCTGTACAGCTCGAAACGTAGAGGCAGCCGAATCAAATAATAGGGCTCAATGTTATTTTCCAAAGTGTAAATGAACATCTCTCAAAATATTTCCTTTCATAAATAAACAATATATCAATTACTTACTCGCAGTATCTGATTTTAAATATATCTATAACAAGTACGAGTGTATTTGTTTTCTTAATTATACCTATGTTCTTTTAAGGCGCTGTTACACTGTGCAATTTTTCGTGCAACTTGTCTCGCAACGCCATTTCTACAAACATTCTCACATTACGAAACAAGTTGTTATACGGGTAGTACACTGAGCAACGTAACGTTTCATGCAACTTGTCTCGTTTCGATAATCACATGAGGTTAAAGGAGCATTTTCATTGGCTGGTGCCGCAAACCGTTGCGACACAAGTTGCAGGACAGATGTTACATTGCGCAGTGCTTCGAAAAATCGGTGCAACCGTTGCAGAAATAATTATCTTAATTATCTTCTTTCTTTGTTCAAAACTTTGTACGAACAACGTCAACTTTGTACAAACAACGTCAACTTTGTCCAAAGAACGTCGACTTTTTTGTTCAAACAACGTTCACACTTTGTACGAAACTCAACTGTTTACGAACAACATCTAGTTTGTGCAAACAACGTCAACTTTGCGCAAGGAATGTCGACTTTGTTACAACGTCCACACTTAAGCGAACAGCACCGATTACCGGACCCACGAAGATAAGAGAAATTATCGATCGACCTGCTTGTGAAGACCGCTAATAATAGATATTGTTGAGGACACAAAGCCAAAATGGCGACTCAAAGTCACAGAGGCTACGTAAAAGAGCACGTTGCTCGATCTGTATTAAAGGGAATTCTTAGTCTGTTACATGCTGGTAACTTTCGGAATAATGAGATTAATTATCTTTATTTTAGAATTGATAGGGTAGAGCACATTTTGGCTCTAAGTTCACAGGTTGTGGATATCGAATACAGCGTGTTTCAGTATGCAATTGGTGCTAAGGAACTTCTAGCATATGAGTTGGACCGGGACTCCAATACAAGTGATCAAGGATATTGTACGCAAAAGGTCTTAAGTGGAAATCGAGGAGGTCCACGATATGATGCACAAAATATCAATGTACACGTACCTGATGAGTTTGTGACTGTTGTCAACGTGCCATAAAACTTTTGGGCCGTACACACTGTACCTTCTGCGGTGAATTATTTGAAGCTGAAGAGACCTCATAAGCACCCCTTCAAAATCTACTTTTTGCAGACTTTCTTATACGCCACTCCTGAATACCCCATTGGGCGTAGTATCCCAACGGTAACACTGTACCTACTGCGTGGAAAATGTTCTTTTACATTCTTTACGATTTCATCTAGTTCAGAGTGCGACATCTGGCAAAATTTTGTAGACAATGAAATTCCATTAGTCGCGTAACGTTTTCGCCATTTCAGAGACTTGGAACCCGAATCCTACAAAAAATTGTAGTTGCGCCTCCTGTACATCGTATCGTGGACGTCCTCGAGAGGATACCTAAACTTCGAGCCAGGATTCGAGCTAGGATCC
>NC_090869.1:23664803-23667303 GCF_036669935.1 Montipora foliosa | reverse complement strand
CGGAAACGTTACCGTTAACATCGTCATCATTAAAATTTAAAGGGAACCTCCAATCCTACTACAGAATAATTTTAAACGGGAGTAAACTGTGTTTGCAAACAATTTTGTTCGAGACGTGTTGCAAAAAAGTGTTAGTGACAGAAAAAAAGTATCTTAGAATCACTTTCTTTAAATTGCAAATCTCCAGGGCGCCGCCATCTTTAAATAATTTGGGAGTATAAGGACGTGACGTGGACGGCAACCCGAAGTGAGCATTTCGCATACCAGGGGCCCGTTTCTCGAAAGTCCCGAAAACTTTTCGGGCCCGAAAAGCCATTTGTGAAATTGCCAACCGCTATTTTTGGAAGCCGATCTTTTAACATGTATTTAAGGCAACAAGAAGAAAAATAACTGTGAAGTTTGACGAATTAAATCCTCTCCTTTTTTGAGATACAAAGGGAATTGTGACACCCGAAAACGGCCCGTAAAGTTTCGGGACTTTTGAGAAAAGGGCCCCAGGCAAAAGGTGGGTCACGGTATCCACCGGATAAATCACTATCCATTGGATAGCGCAATTGGTTTCGCTATGACTTATCCACTGGATAATGATTTATCCGGCGGATAGCGCTATCCATCGTTTGAACAACTGGGGCTAGGACATTATTAGGGAGCTTAAGCATGTGCGCTTTTGGGACGCGGACGGCAACCGGAAGTGAGCTGTTTTCCCTTTTGATCTGTCTTCACACAACCACATTTACATTTCCAAGTATCTTTTTTCATCAGAGATGATTAGTATAAAAATCTAGGAAACACCACTGTCCTGACACGCGAAATACTCTCTTCCGGTTGCCGTCCGCGTCTCAAAAATGCGCATGCTTAAGCTCCCTAATGTCTCCCAGGGGCCGGTTCCTGAAAGGTGTAATAACTCTATTCCAGCAGGAGCCCATGAGTAGGAGCCTCCATGTGCACTATATCCTTGAGTCAACCTTTGCCCGTATCTTTCTATCATTTAGAACTAACCCTTCAGCAGGAGACTGACATTTACATTAATTTACATCAATTCGCACAATTTGCGTACATTGTTTCTGCTATTTTTGTCTTCGTGAGACAACGACTTTATTCTGATTGGCTATTTTAAACAGCGCGTGCAGTGCCGAACAACTCGTGACGTTCTAAAAATAGAAAGATACGGGCAAACGTTGACTCATAGCATAGTTAGTAGAGGATTCTTCAACACTCGAAGAGAATTTCGTATCTCCGCGCGGCCATGTAATATCCTCTATTTCTTTGATCTTGATCGAGGCTTCGCACCTTAATAAAGTTGTAGCTTAGTTACACAGAGTTTGAATTATAGCGAGATTGCCGGTGGACCTTGCATTTGTTTGATACTAAGCCATCTTTTTGTATCTTGCCATTACAGGGCATTTTGGACGAAACTGAATTATTAAGTGGCTTAGCGAGTTGATCAAAGCAAATCGCAAAATCCGTTGGTATAATATTTATATCTCGATTCTACCTTTCTTCAAGAACCAAGCTAGCCTTGTACTACTCACTAATTTATCCTTACATCACATATTTTAATTCCACTTGGTCTTCTACATGTGTCTCCAATTTAAATAGAATATTCTACTTGCAAAAGCGTGCTGAGCGAGCAATAACAAATTCAGATTACCTTACGCATTCTGTTCCTCTATTTGCGAAACTAGGCATAATGGACATTTTTCACATAAATTCATCTCAAATTTCTAAGTTAACGTTTTATTATCACAATCAGCTATTGCCTTCGATGTTTTTGAATTCATTTGAAAGTAGCCGCCAAGTGCACAATTACGGTGCTAGAATAGCCAACAATTATCGGCCACATTTTTGTCGCACTAGCATCAAACAATTTACAATTCTTTATCAAGGTCGAAAAATCTGGAACTCTCTTCCTATATCAATTACTAATTCATCTAGTTATCTGAACTTTAAGAAAAAAATGTTAAGGTTTTTTTTTTAACTGAGTTAGTTATGCCACACAAGCATTGCGTAAGATTATTTAGAGTAATGATAGGCATATGAGGAGACCCCTCTTATAAGCCCGGTGGTTTCTTAGGGTCTGCTCGCCACAATTATTGTAATATCCATCCTTTTTTTTATTAATAACTATATTCTTATTATTGATTGTATTTGTAATAGTATTAATTGTGTGGCAAATAAACATTCATTCATTCATTCATTCATTCATTGTAGAACTTAATTACATCCATTTAGAAATGTTGGTGATCCTTGCAATCTGATTGGCTCTCAGCAGTGCGATTTATTGACGAATCGCACCTTTTCTCCAGCTGACGAGAATGAACAACAGCTAAACCAAAACAACCAATCAGATATCAAAGATTGTTTAAGTAACCAATCAAATTGCAGGAAAAATAGGAAAATATAACGGACAAAGAAAGCCATTGTGTGGCAAATGTTCCCAAATCTTTGCTTGTAAAACAAAAAAATGGGTGAATTTTTATTGCTTACATTTTCTGAATGA
>NC_090869.1:23637303-23654803 GCF_036669935.1 Montipora foliosa | reverse complement strand
ACTTCTTTTTGAAGTGCATGTACACTTACGTCAGATTATATTTCTTAATAAAGAGTGATGTCTTATTTTCAGGAAACTCACCTTTTTTTAGGTTGTCAACACTTCGTTTAGGAGATCACAACGAACTGTCAAATAATTTCACTTAAAAGTGTGCAAAACACTTATACCAGCTAGTGCAAATGTGTTTGCAAAGTGTAAAGTCTATGTGTTGAGAAATTCACTTCATTAAGAGTACCTATTTTTGAAGTGCATGTGCACTTAAGTTAGGTAATATTTCTTGTTAAAGAGTGATGTCTTATTTTCAGGGAATTAAACTTTTTTTAGGTTGTCAACACTTCGTTTAGGATGTAAAAACGTATTGCAAAATAATTGCACTTAAAAGTGTGCAAAGCACTTAATACTAGTGCAAATGTGTTTTCAAAAGTGTCAAGTCTCTTTTGTTTTGAGAAATTCACTTCATTAAGAGTACTTCTTTTTGCAGTGTGTCTGTCATAACAACAAAAACGAGGTATCTTCAGAGAACTCAGGTCTACTTTTATCCCCCTCGAATACATACTTGGGCAGATCAAAACATAACGCGATAAGACAAGTAAGTCTCGAGTTGACTTGAGTTTCTGTTGCACTAATGGCCTACATTTTAATTGGACTCTAGTATTGAAACTGACCTATTGGGCCATTCCAGTTAATAGATCCACACCTCCCCCCAGTTGAAGGTGTCTCTAACAGTTTACCCCTTTAGGGTATTGAAGATCAAAGTGCTGACACATTCTGCCCCACTCAACCACCCCCCGCGAAAAAAGGGGAAAAAAGGAAACGATCAAAGAAACCGACTGGGTTACCCCCTCAGAAATTACTCCCTACTTACCCCCCCCCCCCCCTTTCCCCTGGATTTCCAAGTTCATTAAAATAAATATTATAAAGGCGTTTTCAGGTGTTTTTAAGTGTTGCTGGGAAAAAAATATCCGTTCCTTTTTCACAGCAAGACGCAAGAAATTTCCCAGCCAGCGAGATAAAACTGGTTGGTTTCTCAGCCAGCTGAGTAAAGATGCAGAACAGTCGACTAATTTAGCTACAGCATATCTCTCCAGATCTAACCGAAAAGTACAAAAAAATAAATTCTCTTGATTTGCCAAATATGACAGTCATTATTAAATTTCATCCAAACAATTCTAGAATACCAAGATGGATGGATATTATATCATATCATTATTATCAAAAACAAAATTTATACAGGCCATATAGGTCTAGCAGTTAAATGGGTCCAAAGGAATGGACTTTCTCCATGCCAAATCATTTTAATAAAATTTAAAATGTCACCGTGGCTGAACAAACTGTTGAGCATGCATCTTCCATCCAATGACATGGATGTGCGCCCATTCACATTAAGGGAGAATCTTAACAGACAACTGAATAGAGGGCCACATCGGAACAAAGTTCTCAGTGCAGACAATGAATGCCCCAACTCAACCTGATGGAAGACAGAGTGTCTTAAGAATGAACAAACAATGAATGCCCATTGTCACAAGCCTACCTCACTTTGGTTTTGTACAGAGACAGAGTGTAACTAAAGATAATTTGTGATTGTTAAAAAGGAGTAGTAAACAGTCTACCAAGTAAAAAAGAATCAGTGCTGTTAGTCACAATAACCATTTTCTTGTGACTGTATGTGTTGATCAGCAATTATTGCCGACGCATACATGAACATTGTATGAACAATGGTATTAATGTCTTAATTAAGAACCCAACCCAACACAAAACAAAACTACTGATCATCAGATGCAGACATAGCAGTAAAGCCACAGTCTGGCCAGAACCAACATTTTTTTCTTAGTCAGAGAAAAAAAACTAGAGTATAAACCTGCATATACGAACTTATATTTTAAAACATGTGTCTTGACAACCACAGAAAATTTGTAATAGGCAGACCGCAGACCTTCAAAATAAATACATCATTTTGGCAAGTTGACAAATGCTGATGTAGGAGGCTGTGCCACGGTGTCTTTGCTCAAAATGGTAAAAAAAATGCAGGAATTTCTCTCTAAAGTTATGGAACAGTTTTGAACAGCTTAAAATTTATGAAAGAACTGAGAAAGAAATTTCTTGAAACATTTTGGTATGTCAACGAAATCTGTCCAACTTTATAATTTTTTTTAGTTCGATATCAGCCTAACAAATTTTGAAAATTCATATTTTACTCCATTTACATCCAAGCCATCTTTTGCCATTCTCACATGCAAATGGCTTTCTTATCATTTGACAATGTCTAATTCTTTAAACTTAAGACCTTAATTTTGGGGTTTCCTTATTTTTGGCTGAAAAGTTTTATAGCTCACGGAAATCATGCTAAAAGCGTGACACTGCTCTTGTTATTTTTTTAGTGCATGTTTGTTATCTGCCTTCTGGTTACAAAAGCTGGTTTCTATGTTAACACAAAAACAGAGGCTTTGCTTTGCTTTTTTTTGAGTATCATTTTAGGTCCCTACTTTTCGTAGTAAAAGCCTAAGCTCACATCCGCTAAAATCAGCAATGGCAACTCCATGCCGCCTTCTGAGGGTGTGCAGCTGGTTGATCTCACATCTCAGGAGTTCTAGAAGTTGCTTAAAACTTAAGTAAATGAAAAATTAGGAAAACATCAGGAGCAGATTTAGAAGAATTCTCTTTACTCGTAGGGGTGGATGATCAGTGACGGAATATTCAATTTCCTTTTTGGGCTGGTTAAGAAACAAATCGGGCGAACGGTTTGTGAACCAGTTAGTGAGCTTTTTCTTAACCGAGATTTGCGGGAATATCCTACCGCTGAGAAAACGTATCGCCTTTTCATAGCACAATTCTTCTGACATATTTCATTGGTCCTTACATCGCAAAAAAAGTCTCATATTAACCACTGTATTGCCAAAGTACCGTAATTCTTAGCTGAAATATTAATTTTAACTCTGGAATGAGTTATTCCAATCCCGGTCGTACAACAACAGGAGCTTATGAGCTTCTGATAACAACAGTTGTCACTAAAAACTAAAAAAGGAAATTGCCAACAGAAATAACGTTGTAAGGCAAATCCTGGAAATGATCTTTGAACAATTAACAAACACTCGACTAAGCTCTTGTACTGACACTTCGGTGAGACGGTAAAAAAGTTGTTTTTCTGTGACTGATGTCTTGCTGTTTCTCTCTCCGAGTGCGTATGCGAAATAAGATGTTACATTCTGAAGCCCAGTGCCCTGACCTCAAGACACAGTACACCGGTTTCAAAGTCCATAATAGTGAATTTCAATTGACAATAAATGAAATTTGTCGACAAACTTCTACTCACGGTTTGATCTCCCCACCTAATTAAACAAACTATTGCAAGACTGTCATCTCTTTTCCTAAATGTGTGGTTTGCATATGCCTATTTGATTGAAGGGGACATAAAGATTTTTGAAGTGCCCCTGTTTCTTAACAAGTTAAAAAAATAAGTAGATTTGGTGATTAAAGTAATCCAATTAACAATATAAACCTAGTTTCAAACCGCAGATTTGCTTTTTCTAGAACTTTTGGCCTATGATAAGAGTCCATTTTAGATTTGTGAGCATTGGTGATCGATTCAGTGCAGTTTGCATCATAATTATACATTGAAATAATTTACCATTAACTTTGATTTCAATTTCTTGCCTATACGGCCTAACCGCGAAAGAAATACTACTATTTCGTGCAATCTTACGTTTGTTTCTGTCCCTCCATATTTGATAGAATTCTAATTCGTTTCAATAAACGGCGGTCTTTATTAAAAAATACTTAAATGCGTTAAAAGAAAGCTGTAATCACGAGAAGAGGTGTTCAGCTATTTTCCTTTTATCCATACGGTGATCATACAAGTGACCGATGGAACTTTCTCGATCGCCCAAAATCTCCTCAGTAAGGTAGAGGTTAAGGTTCAAAACTGCAACCATTGAAACCGTGACTTTGGTTTCAACAATGAATGTAACTTAAAATAGACCCAGCGTTTCGACGCACATGTTAGTGTCTTCATCAATCGACAATGGGTGGTCTGAAGGCGCAAATCAACGACGCAAAAAGATCAAATGACTGTGACGACCCGAGCACAACAGAGAATCGTTCTTTCTTTAGATATCCGTCCACGTTGATCCAGTTATAGGCTATTTCGCCCAAACTGAAATTTTATTAGCTTAAGCAAAAAAAAACTTTATATCCTTTAATTCAATGAAATTGGGAAGGATACTAAAGGTTATCTCTATCGAGGGTGTCCGCTCGCAGCCGGATGTAATTCACTGAGAGTGGATTTTGATGAGGGAGGAAAACCGGAACCCCCTGAGAAAAAACCTCAGAGTCAGATTAAGATCGACTGAAACTCAGCCCACATACGACCTCGGGGAACTAGGCAAGGTTGAACCCGGGTCGCAGAGGCGGTAGGCGCAGTTGATAACCGCTAAACCACCTTAACTTCACTTATTGTCGGATCATTGGCTTGGTGCGATGGTTTACTCACTTCATAACGCAAACGGATGTTCGTAATGATCAGCGAAAACAGATTTTGAGGCTAGTCCAGGGCATGCCTCTTGGGGTCACGAATCTATTTGAAATACATTGTACACGGCTGCACGAAGATCGGCCTTATTTTGTGGTAATAAAATAAGTAGGGTAAGCAGCTCTCCTTGCAACAAGTCAGTTTTAAACAGGGGCAACCAACGATAATCTTCGGTGAAATATGTGTTCAGGATAGTCAAACTGCTCTAAGACATTCGATTCTACGTTGCCAAGCAGCTTTAGAATTCTTTACTAAAACATCATCTAAAAGGGAAAAGTAGTCCCTTAAGTTTTCGTAAGGCACATTTTTGGAATTTTTTGCACTTAAAATGGTCACCTATAGCAGTTCCGGATGAGCAAATGGTTCGCTGGGAAGTTCTAGATCTTACATGAAGGAACGTTCAGTTAGCAATTTCTGAAATGAAGATATCATTCCCTAAAATTTTCGGATACTTCAATTTTCAGCTAAGATTTCCGAACAGATCAAATTCTTCAAGGTGATAAAAACATCTATATAGACAGTCTTTAAACATTACTGTAGGAGCCTAGAAATATCTCTTAAACTGCTTTTGGCTTCATTTGCTCGTTGGGTGCCCTTGTTAATGTTTAACGCTTGTTCTTTTAGATATCTTCTGCAAGGGGCTTGTCTCGATTAGATTTCTAACAAAACGAAAGGAGGCGAGTTTTCATTTTGTTAACTCATTATGGATTAACTCCAACACGATTGTTACATGCGCATTTCATCCGTCCGTTCCCAGTCTCCGTCGCAGCCGTTTTTTGCGATGTCACGCAACGGTCGCTCCAAAGAAACGGCTGCTCACATTGGAACCACAATCCTTTCTCGGATTGAGCCAATCACAGCTAAAGTTCCATTTTCTGGGACAGTATCATTCGACTCGATCACTTATACCTCTCGTTTCATCAATGCGCTCGATCACCACAAATATGCAGGGCTGTTGTTTGTATTTTTCTGTGGGATTTCTCCACACTTTGTCAGCACCGGCGATGTAGCCTGCGTTGCAGCCGGATGCGTCACGAAATCCCGGTATACCGGCGGTTTTGTCTGTCTGTGACGCAGGCTACGGCGATGTGGATGGCTTTATTTGTATACGAGGGCAAAGTTTTTGTCGCGTGGTCTCTATTAGGAAGAGAGAGGACCCTGGGAATGAGAATGAATGTGTGTGTGGCGGCCATTACTCTTCTCGGCAGTTGTCATTTGGCGAATGTCGACATTTTTTCTCGGTGCGACTAATTTACAAGGTAAGGAGACGTCGTCTTCCTTTCTGACGTTTGTATTAAGCGAGTTGTGCCAGCCATATTGCTAGGGGTCATGCCTTCAAACTTGTATCGGACAGATATAACATAATGAGAAAGTCCAGTATTTTTCCTGAAGATTTACGATTAGCAATAGACGAGTTCATGCTCTTGATTGCATCATGGGTAATCAGGGCAACATGGCGGGAAATTCAAAGGTTTGTATGGAAATTCAAAGCAAAATCTACTGTGCATGACTCTACTTTATAGACTTTCGCCTTCATAAACTAAACAAATACGTTCATGTTCACAACTGAGATGAACCAGACTTGGTATCCTTTCTTAGAAATTCCTAAATATTGCTTTTTTTTTTGTCTCCATACATTCTCTGTAGTTTTGTGCCTTTGGAAGTACAGGAAATGTATGGCAGAAACTCTCTTTAATAAAATAATTTCTACAATAGCCATTCTCTCCAAATTTATTCTGCCGCACCTTTGAGCGCATATCTTCTGTTTTGGAAAATAAAAAACCCAAAATTGCATATCATAAATACTTTTCATCGTTTTCAACTTCCTCACAAACCTTTGAATATCTCTCCACCTTGCCCTGATTACCCATGATGCACTCAAGAGCGTGAACTCGTCTATTTCAGTGAGGTTCCCTCTTTTGACTACGATTTGTTGATACGTTGCGTGACGGCGCCAGTTTCTGTAGATTCGCAAGTAAAAAAACTAATGCCTTCAAACTTAAAAAAAATTTTCACATTTACTGGTAATGTTAAAACAGAAAAGATAATTAATTTGTAAAAGTATAGTTTACGTACAGCGTTGTATGCTGGAAGCAACGAATACTCTTAGCTGACAATTTCACTTTCCTGCTGATTTATCCAGCTTTATCGTAATCAAATTCTCCTCGACTACTAGCGACTGATTCCAATAATTCCGCTGATGAATAAAAGTAGACGGTATTGATCTCTTCTTGGAACGCAA
This sequence comes from Montipora foliosa, assembly GCF_036669935.1. Lineage (NCBI taxonomy): Eukaryota > Metazoa > Cnidaria > Anthozoa > Scleractinia > Acroporidae > Montipora > Montipora foliosa. The sequence goes on along the minus strand of NC_090869.1, from coordinate 23,648,036 downwards.
ATATTTCATGAGCCGCCTAAGTTAAAAAATGCAGGGCCACTTATTTCCATATCATTGAATAACAATAGTGCTTATTGTTATGTGTTTCGTTCTTCAGAAGCTTTCGATAATTTGCATATGGATTGCCCTGTGATGGCCCTGAATTTTATAATCGCTCCCATGAGTCTCTGAAGTAGTGTTTCCATGCCTGAAGCGCGTTGACTCTAACACATTTTGGCAGTTGATTGCAAAAGATTTAGTGCCTGAGAAACTCTTATGCTCAAATGCATCCAATTGTAATGCGTCACAAGCCCTAACCTGCAAAATGTTTAGTTCAGTGACTGTTAACTCTGTCAATCACCGCCCTCTCCTTTTACCCGTGATAACCTGGGACCATGTTCAGCTTTGTCTGCTGACTGGGAAATACACAAACCACAGTAAATGGCATTTCCCATCGAACGGAACTGTGGAAATTTGGGGTGTTTGCGATTATGCCTGACCATCTGGCATCAGGTCGGAGACCAGTGGAACTAAGCAAGGAGCGACATTTTTCATCAAAGGTCAATTTCCAACCGGACCGAAGCGTTCGATTTACGTTTCGACCGAAATTTTGGTTACATCACAGTGAAATGGGACTGGAAACGAGAATTTTTGTAAATAGGACGGCACGTTTCCGCCGGACCGGGCCGACCGGTCAAAAGACACCTTAAGATACCCCGATTTTCACGCACGGGTACGGCTAGCGCCATTTTGAACTCATTAAATGATCACGTGACCGCCTCCCTCCCGTAAAAGCTACACGTCTTCCCGAGGTAATCAGTGGTCTACACGTGAGTTCGCGCCCGGTAAAAATGGAGAAACGGGTAAGTTTTTATGGTCTTTAAGTTTGCTTATTAGACCAGAATAGTATCTAGATTCTTGGATAAACAATTGTTTTTCTGATTTGAAGCGCTTTTGGATTACGAAAAAGTTTTGTTGAGGCACAAATGTGGAGAAATTTTTGCTTGTCAAAAGGTCGTGCTGCTTACCAAAAGATGCGATGACTGAGGTGTAGTCTCTTCGCGAAATTTTAGTTAAGACACATTTGAAATAGACTTAAAATACCACAGGTCATGAGCCACGATGAAAAAAAATCTTAATTCAAATTACAAACTTTATGTTGACTTGAAAGGATACTTCTTGATTAAAGCGTTTTGATACAAGTAAAGGAGGCTTCTTCCATTTTTGAGGCTAAGGCATATTTGTAGCATATTGTAAGAAAAGACAAAAAAAGTCAATTAAATCTGATAAAAAATGTTTTTGGCTTATTTCAGACGATGTCCAGATGGCATGTGAAACACGATATAAAACATAATCGTAATAGCCAACCTTATCTTCTGAGCCGCCATCTTGCTTCAGATCGTACCTGGTGTCACCCGGTGTATCTTAAGTCTGATTGGTTTTCCGTGTAGCCGACTACGGGTACGGGTAATCCTACCCGTACCCGTACCCGGAATCGGGCTATCTTAACCTCTCTAAAGAGTCCCAAATATTCCGGTCGGACCGAACCGAAACGGACCTTTCCATTTGACTTCAGCCCAAAATTTTCGGTAATTTTGGCTTAATGGAAAGCACCCTTCCTTACCATTTGCTAAATTTTCTATTTTCTAGTCTCTCGTCAGTCGAAAACAATTGCAAATGATAAGCGCCATCTCGTTGGGCTGGTTTGCTGATTTTGGAAAAACTGTTACCGTTATTCACTGGTCATCCCAACCGGTTTATTCTGACAAATGGTAAGCACCCCTAATTTCCTCGAAGTCCAAACATGTTTCTCCCCTAACCGTTTTCTCGTCTGCAGCTTGGGCCGGTTCTACGGAATATTTACTCGACATTTATCACTATAACATGACAAAATGTATTACATTTACTATAAGTCCTAATCATCAACGTTTATTTGACTGAAATCCCACACAAGTACGCATTGCGGACCTATTTTTCAAAGCGACAGCGTTGACCTTGAGCAACAATAAGTGGAGAAGTGAAAGGATGGAACTATAAACACGTTATTCGAAATTTGTATTGACTTCAAAATCAAATCTTCCTGAACGCGCAATTTTATAAGTTTTACGTATTCTCAACTGCCACTCTGCACGCAAACAGACCTGAAACCAAAGCAAACAAAATTCTTGTCAAAATCTGACCGAGTCCGTAAAAAACTTAAGGACAGTGTAATAGCAAGGCTTTTAGTTACGGTAGATGAGGTTTTGCTTAAGTCAAAACACAGATTCGATCTTCGGCCAGAAACCCGGCAAATGCACAAATAGTTTCTAGTACTGTATACTGTTGCAAAATTATGGGTAGTATTTACTATTGCCGCCGAAAATAAATACTCTTTCTTGGGCGGTCTAGATTTTTTCGGCGTTTCAATCCAAATACCTACATGGGGCTGCCAGAAATCGCAATGAATGATTTTTGTCACACTCAATTGGCTTACCTTTTTGGTTGCTCTAATAGACCGTGAAAACAATGGGGAAATGAATGTGGCTCGAATGAGAGCAGCCGTTTCTTTGCCAGTTGTGGGGAGCGTTGTGTGAAATCACAAAAAAAATGGCTGCGAAGGAGACTAGTCCGTCCTTCACCCTAACCAACCCTCTCTCCCTCCGTTCCGAGACCAATGATATACAACATAAGGCTCTTCTACTTTCTAACAACACATTTTCGCCGATATTAAAGTGATGAGCACGCTAACTGTACCTTCATCACCAGAAATAAAAAGTGCGTAAAGTTAATTCACATAAGTGTTGAGGCCAGGTTCTTGCGGGAAAGTAGGAACTACATAGGAAAAGTCAAAGAATTTTGTTCAGCAGTAATTTTTAATTGACCTATCTTTCTCGTGGTCAACTATCCCCAGATGCTGCAATATATCACGTGATTTGACAAGATGAATTAAAACAGTGGGAGGGGCCGGATGGATTAAGCATTGTTCCCAACATACTCGCCCTCCGAAAGAGATGTCGTGGACATGGAAACAAAGGATCGGCCTACCCTAAAGAAAACTGTACCTTTCAAGCTGATGTAAGTATTATTCTTCTGTAACAAACACTCTCGAACGGTGATCAGGCCTGCAGGGAGAAAGTTGCGTTTTTATAAAAATTATCTCCCGCTACAATGCCATGAATTTTGAAATCACGCCGAATCAATTTATTAACATCAAAGTTCACCTTCGGCTCCTTTGTTTTAGTTTGCTCCTTCAGTGTATCTGCCTGATTAAATGACTTTTCCTTAATCTGCTTTGCTCTTTACTCGCATTTGTCTCCCCCTCGAGTGGTGATAGTTTTCCATTCACAAAGACAAGAAGGCCGACCAAGAATGTTCTTTTATTCTACAGCTTCGCTCAAACTATTTTCTACTTCTTCGAGAATCTTCTTCGACAACCCAAGTTTTCGTATAATTATCTCATTAAAGTCCACATTTGAATGCGTTGCAAACTCCATCAAACCATTTTCAATCAATGCTGCAGACGCTTAAGTGGGTCATGAAGGGGGGAAGGGGGGGGGTGGGGGGGCGCAATACTATTTCCTGGTCCACATTTTGGACAAAATCCCACTCCCAGTGGCAAAAATCCCAACCGGAGTCATGATAGGGTAAATATAATTTTAAAAAGAATTAAAAAACTTGTTGTCACTGACTAAAAAACTTATGTAAAAAGGATGTTTCGGTCAAAATACTATGACCTTCTACAGCATAAAATGGCTTACGAATACAAATGAGTGCTTAAAAGAGCCGTAGAAACGTCACTTGGGATTGCCAAGGGCCTTGTAAATGTCCGGAATGTTTCTACGGCTCTTTTAAAGCACTCATTTTGTATTCGTAAGCCATTTTATGCTGAAGAAGGTCATAAAATTTTGACCGAAATGTCCTTTTTACATAAGTTTTTTAGTCAGTGACAACAAATTCTTTTTATAATGCCTGACTACAACTACGGTATTTTTAAATATAATTTTAGAGCATTGATATGTTGTATGATGCAGTGAATGATAAGTATCAAAACGAAACATGAGATTATTGGAGAACGGAGGCAATAAAGTCAGTGCGTGGTATAATTTGTAGCTGCATGGGATTGCTTACGCAAGTGTCCACCGAAAAAGGCCTGCTATCACGTGGCACATGAAAGCATTTAGAATAGTGTAGTCTCCCGTTTCTCTACGTCACCTTCAGAGTCACTGTCATCATCATCATTATCAAATTCAGCAACTTAAGTATCCTCACCAGTATCCGCCTCGGAGTCTTCGCTCGCTTCACTAGACCCACAACGATCGCTAGGGCGGCGAAGGCCTTGCAAATCGGTAAGGATACGTTCAAAGACTTTAAGTTCCTGTGCCACACGTTTACACATTTACCATGGGGCCTTGCCCAATACCTCATCTGAGCTTCTTCTTTTTTTCGAATGATTGCATTGGTTGCACTGGGTTTGGGGAAGTCGATTCGTGCTAGTGAAGCCGTATTAGAGGCAGGGATGTTGTAGATAGGGAGCTTTGAGGTTCAAAAACAGGCCTGTTAGCATCAGGAAGGTCCTCACTCTCACGTGGCAGTGGCCAGGAACGCAAGAAGACCGCATTATTTGATTTCAGGAATTTTGAGCAGAACTAATACCTGTCAACCTCTGATAAATGCAAATGCCATTCGCACCAAGGACTCTTTATCTCCCATTCCCAGTAACAAATTCCCAGTTCCCAGAGATCAAATCCTATTTTCCCACCGAAAAATCAGGTCAATCCCAGGCCCAATTTACACCCTCGTGACCCTCGTTGAAAGCTGGAGCTTTTCCGACCTCGGATCAAGGAGCCTTTCTCTTTATTTTTCTACAAAACTCTGTCATCTTTTTCAGCTCAGCTATTTCACACGAACGACTCGACGAAAGAACCACATTTCAGAACAATATTTCCATTCAAACTGCAATTCACTTCCCACAAAAATACATGACTCATCCGCACTAGATGTCGAGGGAACCGGCGAGAGGCGGCTGCACTATAATCGAAGCTTTTTTATATTTCAGCTAAGACACGCAAACATCCTTCACGAGCGTATAAGGTAGAAGACACTCCCACATTGACAAGTCCTGGAAGGGTCGCCAAAAATGTAAAGGCCAGGATTCTTACGAGAAGCAAAGGACTACTCGAGAAATGTCAAAGAACTCTTCTTCCACACATCTCCTCTCCTGCGATGGTTCAAGAAATCACGTGATTTGAAAAGATAAATTCAAAACTGTAGAGAGGGGATGGGTTAATAAGTACTGTTTATTTGGAAAGCTGCCACCTGTTCCAATAATCATCGATACGTCTGATTAGCTTATTCCCAAACCGAGTGCGAAAACACCCGATCGTGTTCCCCCTAAAAGAGTGAAAAAAGAAAATGGTTAATTTTTTAAAGAAAAACTGTTTCATTCACATATTTCAGTAACGCAAAACTGGCTAAGCTCTATGCCGTAAACTGAAAAGAAAAGACCGAATGACAGAACTCTTGATGTTATTTTATTGGAAATCGACGAGTTGTAGTACGTGTCAGACTTATCTTCTATTGACACGATCATAAATCGGTCGTTCAACGAAAATATGCTGTTGGAAAGTTCTCGGTCGGTTACGTTTGTTAGGCTTTTGGTCAGACTGTTTATTTTCGGAGTCGAAATTCTAGAATGTGCTCTGAATCAAGGAAATGTCATTCACGTCACAGAGCCGGGAGAAAGTGATATTTGGATATCAGGGCAAACATCTTATCCCATTGCCTGGACTCAGTCAAAGTTTTCCTTTAAATGGAACATAGCACTCTTGGACGAGAAGCGAAACAAAGTCACAGACATCTCGGAGGGATTAAGTGAGTTTAACGAGTTGAAGATGATACATCACTGGCTCATTCCACAAAGCATTCAGAGTGGATATTATAGAATTCAAATTTGCGACAGTGGTTCTCCTAGCGATTGTGGTAGCAGTAATACTTTCTCCATAAGAAATAAAGAAGGTAAGAGGAAATCAAGCAAGATCAAAGTTGTACGATTTCTAATAGATGAGAAAATTTAAATTTATAATATTTCAAAGCCCTTTTTCAGCCCAGTATGAGCTTTCCTCAGTGAAACACAGGAGAGTAATCAAAATGCAAAGAACATATGATAGTAAGAAACTTTTCGGTGAGATCTCACAAGAAAATGTAACAACAAAGGACCATTTATTATTTATACGCCATTCATTTTCTCAGTTTCATTCACGTGTTTTAATCCCTCGATCACTCACTCTATTTGGTAATTCACACAGAATTTCAAATTTACCTAATTATAGAGAATTATACATCTATTTATGTGTGAACTTTATTTATGTTTACATTTTCAACCTGCAGCTGTACATATAGTAACAGGCCGGAAAAGTTCTCCATTACATTTTATCAAATACAGTTGCACACGACTGAGGTTACTGGGAGGTAATTAAAGGGGCAGCTTTACGGTTTTGCGCATGTCCAAGCTTTGACGCTAGCAGTTGTAAACTTTACTAACTTCTTACTAACCAGTTGATGTTCATTAATCACAGAGAGTATTAAACAAATACACTGAATGACATGAATGGTATCAAACATGTTTGGCGCGTGCATGCGTACTCGGCTTGCTCAGCCGCTTGTATCCACGTGTTTTACGTATTTGTGACCCATAGTTCCTTGTTTGCGGAGTTTGATCTGACTTAGATCCAACATCTGTTAATCATTTGGCCACTCTCTTCAACATCAGCACGTTTGGTCACCAAACAATGTTTGATGTTGTTTAAACGCCAGACATTTCCCGTTTGTCCAATCCCATACGGCAAACGGTAAACCTCAATCTGAAATTTCCTATCTACAAAATGGGCCATTTCCGAGTTGCTGTTTGTCTCGGTTTCGAAGTGAGTCTTGGTGCTCAACCATTGTAAGGGAAATGAGTTTGATTTGCATAAGAATACGCAACTCATTTCCATTTGAATGGTTGTGCACCAGGACTCGCTTTGAAACTGAGGCATGCAGCAACTCGGAAATGGGCTATTCAAAGAAATTTGTTTTCTTCAGACCCATTTCTTGCCGGACTGTTATCAGGTGTCGGTCAACCTCTCAAACGAGAGAGACAAGCTAGAATAAGAGAATTTAGGTCTTTAAAACAAACAGCCGCCTTTCGTTTGCTGTTTTACGTAAACACGACGCTCAGTCTCCCTAAAACGTCCTGAAACCTTGGAAAACGATATGCACGTTCCTTATGATAAACTTGATGTCACGAAGTGTCCCCCTACGTCTCTCGTCATCTTCCACATCATTTGGCTCCAGACATATAACTGATTTCTCCCTCTAACGTTTCTACTTACGTGAACTTAACTCATCAGTGAAGATAACATTGATTAACCGGAAAATAACCCAAGCCTAACGCAACATTGTTCCCAGGGTCTCCATTGGGGTCTCTTTCCTCATCTACAAAGAGGCCCTGGGAACGAGTTGATGGCGTTCAGTATTCAAATGATGTGACACTTCGTGATTTCTATGAGGAATTAAGCTAGCATCTTCTTTGTTGCTGATCTGGAGAAAAATGGTTGATAATTCCTTGGATTACTCAAACCGTATAATTCATAATTTCAGCTTCTAGGAACTACAATAAAATACAAACTACAACACATAATTATATAAGCCCAACCTACTTCTGACACGACATCCAGTAGATTGGTCCTCAAAAGGTTGATTACCACAGCTGCAGGTTAGCAGAAATATGCAAAAAAAAACAGGTCAGCCAGAAAACGGCTTAGCATTAATCCGTTGACAAAATGTCCCAGAAAGAAAGCGAACTTTACACGTGTTGTAATGTTACTAATCCCTAATGAAATGATGTCAACCAAGGAATCAATTAACAGGATGAAATCAATTATCAGACTCAGTATTTCTTTAACAAAACAGTTATTAATCTTATTTATTTATTTATTTATTTACCTAGCTCAAAAAGACAAATTTTACAGAACGAGTTATTGTACGCTCTTGTGGAAGGGCAAGATAAAGTTACCTGATAATACGCCTAGTAATAAGTTTCTAAATTTGATTCCTACAAACTACAAATACATAGGTAAAATACAAGGAAAGGTTACGTTTATACAAACGTTGGCCGTGAAGCACTTATATTTTAAACAGAGTATATTTTAAACAGAGTTAACTGAATAGAGTGTAATGTGTATTGCTAGAGTATATATATGGGATAGAAACTCTAGCACTACACATTACACTCTATTCAGTTAACTCTGTTTAAAATATAAGTGCTTCACGGCCAACGTTTGTATAAACGTAACCTTTCCTTGTACTTGTACATGTTCATTGCCGTGACTTTAACATATTCAGTTCCCACGGCCTGCTCCCGTCTGACCTTGTAGCTCCGTCGGTAGAGCGGCGGAGATCTAACCCGAAGGTCGTGGGTTCAATTCCCACCCTAGTCAGAGTTTTTCTCTGTCCTTGTGTGGGCCCATTTCCATCAGTAGGGCTAACGCTCACATGGTTCATAAGGGATAGAAACTCTAGCACTACACATTACACTCTATTCAGTTAACTCTGTTCATAGGTAAAATATATATGTAATTATAATAAAGTGACGATATTGTGTTCATAGCTAGAAGTTTCAGTACTGAACAAAGTACTTCCCAACGCTGATTTCTGCTTTGCTTTCTTAGTAGACGTGACTGATCACCAAATACCAAAATACAGACCTAAACACTACTATGCATGATACAACGCAATAGAGTTAGTTTTCATCTCTTGTAGGAAGATCTTCAAAAAACGTGGCCATCTTCGTTCGGCGTGAGCACTATACCGTTACTGTAGCCTGTTCCAGGTTCCCAGATAGTCGGGAAAACGAAAACAACTGCCCGTGAAAAGCGAGTGGGGGCTTGGATAGAGGCGAGGCGCCTCTCCTTGACCCAAGCCCCACTCATTTTTCGCACGCCCTTTCACGTTCTTTCAGATCTAAGATCACCCAACGAGATCGGTTCTGATGTATTCTCGCCTTTGCAAGCTCCCCAAGCAACGTTCTCCCAAACCAACGGCTCGGACAAGCGAACAAAAGACGCGGAAGAGTTCCTCTTTCCTCACGAGCTTCGACGACGCAAACGCTTGCTGCAACAACAACTTTATTTCGAGCACATGACTGAGCAGATCAAAGAACAGCGTGAGGCAGAATGCACGATTGAACGTGTCCACCAGCCAACTAAAGAGACATTCGTGGAGAATTACATGAATAGAGGGAAGCCTGTCATCTTGACGGGGATGATGGACAGCTGGGACGCCATGAAATCTTGGGATTTTAAACAACTTGGTAATATTAAGATAATTGTAAAACGATTAGGTCGCCAACATACCTGGGCAACCATTCTTCTATATTCTAAAGAGCTGCACAGTGGACTATTCTATCCCTTTATTTCACTTCAAATATCAGTATCAACGAAATACCATTTTTTGATAACCCTGAAGTTTTAATTGCTTTTTAATTAAGGCCTCTGAGAAGTGCTGTAGCTTCTATACAGTGTCTTTCAAAGAAAACAACTACCACTTATTTGAACCCCGTTTCTTTCTCCCTGTGCAATAATCAGGTCTTTTTATTCGTTTGCGTGAACAAAACACGACTGCCTCAGAAAAGCGGGCCGCTCCACTGATTTATGAAGGAACTGCTCGCAGTCTAACCGTAACAGCGGCGCATTGTCAACGGACCAATCCGAATTTCCCGTTGTTCCCAATGGGAAATTCTGAACGCGTCGGTTACTGCAACGGGTGAAGTCCCTTCTTTTTCTCCTCTTGCCAAGCTTCCCTCGGTCTTTTTATTAGCTTGCGTGACAAAACACGACTGCCTCAGAAAAGCCGGGCCGCTCGCCTGATTATGCCTCTCCCCCCAAACAATTCTGAGGGATGACTCGGTTCTTTTCCTGCTTCTTTGTAAAGAACATCCATTGCTTTGGGTGGGGAACGGGGAGAGGAGGGTGTTGTTGGACGAATCTTGAGGTAAGTCTCAACGATTTTTGTCCTGGATTGTGGAATCATGCCTCATGCCAACACATAACCACCAGTCTTTGCATTTTTTCTGTAGGGATGATCCTGACAAAAGGCGTCAAGGTGGATATATTGGAAAGTCTGACACCATATTCTCTGTGGAATGAATATCGAAGTCGTCACACTGACATGCACAAGAAGCCTTCAAAAGTGCATATGAACAATTTTGAAGAGATTTATCCCGAGTTACTCAGTGAATTCCGTTTTCCGGAATTCTATCAAGATTATATGGAGGTACACTGAAGATGTGTTGGAGAAAATGCGTCAACAATTTAAAACCAAGAGAAAAACGTTATGGAGGGGAATGAAATGAAAATGATTAAAGAAAAGAGAGCGGAGAATAAGACAAAAGAGTGTTATAACAAATATTTAATTTTAAAAAGCTTCCTTGTGATAAGGGGTTCGTTTCTGGAATGTTCAGAAGTTTTTAGCGCGAATGTCAGGGAATGTCTTTGTATCTTCAAGCGAAGACGGTGTCAAGGCATAAAAATTTGCGATTACCGATATGTTGTTCTTTCGGAGCTCGTAAACTTGTTGAAAGACCAGATTTCTAAAATAAGCAAATAGTATTTTGACAATTGGCTTTTCTGGCACCGGAAGTTATCGGGACTTTCGAGAAACGGGTCCCTCGTCTGTAGAGCATATACGAGTTATTGCTATTAGGTCCAAAGAACCGTACACTTGAACGTGTCGTTAAC
>NC_090869.1:23577303-23617303 GCF_036669935.1 Montipora foliosa | reverse complement strand
TCATAGGGGTCACAAAGCAGCGTGATAGGGTCGTGAAAAAGGTGGATGTCGACTAGGTCATTGTTCGGCTATTTCCGACGTTCATAAGATGAGCTAAGATGACAGCGTGATTTTCTTTGCATATTTCAATCTCTGGAAAAACCCGAATCTCGGTTTCTTTAAAGCGACATTTCCCGATTCCCTCCTGTTAAAATCACAAATCCCGTGTCCCGGTCATAATTACAATCACGAATCTCGTCCCCATTTTCCTTCAAAATCCCGAATCCCGGCCTTGACAAAAACCTATTGGGGACCCTCATTTATAGCTAGAGAAGTCCTGCTGTTGCATTTTAGTTCATGCAAGGACGGCCACCAAAACTGCATAATTTTGAGCTCGCACGCACTCATTTTCGATCATGCAATTCATAACGGTTTATTCCCGTTAAAATGAATATTTACACAAACTAACCTCATTTCACTTTAGGCAGTACGTATAGCGACCTGTTGACAAAAAATGGGACGAAACGATTTTTTGACCATATCCGCGATTTTTTTTATTTTTCTTTGATTATTAGAGACATACTCTTAAGGGGTATACATGGGTATAAAGGGGTATACAGGGGTGTAGGCTTATGGAAGTGTAGGAGTATTTATCTAAATACATTATATTAAAATACTCTATAATAAGGGATACATGAAGTACTTACCGCTCGATGTACTTACCATGGGTGACAGCCCCTGAAAATGCACTGTAATACGCGGTATCACCCGTACGAAGACTACTGTAGTATTACCCACAATAGTATACTTTAGCCGGGTAATTTTTTACCCAGGCGTCGCAGAGTAAAACTCGGATTTCTAAACCTGCCACGATTAAATAACTCTCACTTCTAGAGTGAAGCTCTGCATTAAGAAAGACATTGTTTCTAAATTCGGCTAGATACCGTAGACGCGCTTTAAAAGGCCCCTTTCGATGAATTTCTCATCTCCATCGTCTACTTTAGTATACTTTAGCCGCGTAATTTTTACCCGGGCGGCCCAGAGTAAAAACTGGACTTCTAAACCTGCCACAATTAAATAACTCTCACCTATAAAGGAAAGCAGAGCAGTAAGAAAGAAATTGTTTCCACAATCGGGTGGATAATCGCGCTTTCAAAGGCTCCCTTCGATGAATTTCTCACTCCCATACTTTAGCCGGGTAATTTTTACCCGGGCGACCCAGAGTAAAAAATTGGATTTCTAAACCTGCCACAATAAAATTAGTCTCTCTTCTAAAGGAAAGCTTAACAGTAGAAGAAAACATTTCTGCACAAGTTGGTTTATAATCGTGCTTTAAAAGGCTCCTTTCGGTGAATTTCTCACTTCCATCGTGTACTATAGTATAATTTAGTCGGGTAATTTTTACCCGGGTTGCCCAGAGTAAAAATTGGATTTTTAAACCTGCCGCAATTGAATTAGTCTCTCTTCTAAAGGAAAGCTTAACAGTAGAAGAAAACATTTCTGCCAATTTCGGGTGGTTAATCGCGCTTTAAAAAGCCCTTTTAGTGAATTTGTTACTCCCATCATGTACTATAGCATACTTTATCGACCTTTATCCGGTTAATTTTTACCTGGGTGACGCAGAGTAAGCCTTAAACCGAGTATAAAGCAGTTTTGCGCATATTTCAATCGCGTATTACATTTTAAACGGCTCCGTGAAGTGAACTTCTCAATCTCATAAACGGTGGTAATAAACGGTCGTAATAAACGGTCGCATAATCAATCTAATAAACGGTCGCATAATCTTTGCGGGCATTTTTATGCTGTGTACTGTAGAGTGAAAATATATGTTCAAAATTGGCCTAATTTCAAGGATCTATTTTCTCACCAAGCGTTATATTAGACCGTAGATAAAGCAGTGTTAAGCGTCTTTCAATCGCTTATTGCATTTTAAACGGCTCCGTGAAGTGAATTTCTCAATGTCATAACTGTACTATAGTACACTTTTAGCGGTCATTTTTATGCCAGGTAATCTAGAGTAAAAATATTTTTTCAAAATTGGCCTAATTTCAAGATCCCAGCCATTTCTCCTCAAGCGTTGGTATTCTCATAAAGTGTACAATCTTCCCATGGCATGCTAGAGACAACCAATGGCAACACAGTGTACCCCACTTGATTGTGCGTGTAGATGGCATAGTCCGGAGGGTCACGCATAAATCGGGGGCAGATATCGCCAAAAAGCACGGTTTTCTATAAAGCTTGTAGACAATTTATGCAAGGGCCAGCTGAACCAAGTACAAGTGCCGGATCCTTCGAGATCCATCCAGCAAATAATTTCTAGACTAAAAAACAAAATAATAATGCCAGGCTGGTTGTATGGGTGTGAGGATATATATTTTTTGTTCAAGCGTACAGCCCAAACGGGACTGCCTCCGGGAAAACGGCGTTGCCCGCGGGATCGCCCGTCCCGAGGTGCATGGGGCTTGGGTCATCCTGGGGGCTTATCCTCCACATAACGACAAAATCGACCTCTCCTCCTTAACTACCCAGGGGGTGAAAGACGGGGGATAAAAATGGCACCACGGGAGAATGCTCGGAAAAGGGCTGTCGCGTGGCTAAATAAGGAGTCCGGGGGACGACTTCGGATGCTGTCAGACCATCTTCTCGGAGTTCTGGCATCCGGGAGTCGATTCGCCCCGAGGCGAAAGTGGTATCTATGCGTGGGGCAAAGTGTCCTCTACACGCTGACTGAGTTTGGTCCCAAGTGAATAAAACGGAGGAATGTTATGCAGTTAAAACTGTGCACAGGACAGCCAATATGACACAAGATTTTCAAATTGCATCATGTCGTAAAGCTTGCCGAGTCCTTTCCAGCGATGTATGATATGATGGAATAGCTTCACTTTCTGGGGTCCTTTGGCCTGTCAAATAGGGTAAAGGTTTTACACCCTTACAGGACTTGTGGGTCTGCAGACTGTAAGCTAGATAAGTGTTGATGAATTGTGACCCTCGCTTTCAAGCTACGAGGCTGAAATTTGGCAGCAGGTTCATCTTGCACTGGCAAACATTCCTATTTGGGTCTGGAGGATCACGGTTCCGGGGGACGAGTTTTGATAAGGTGAAAAACCTTCCCTGGGGGTACGACTTGCACCACGGGATGCCCCCGCCCACTTGATTGTAATTGTGAGAAGCCTACCTGGAAGGCCTGGCATACCTACAAGAAAAATGCCAAACTCCTTCCGATGTGAGCTCTCCCTGGAGACCGACCATAATGCTAATGCACTCTGACAAAGTATCCGACCACACCCATGACAGTCCCCCAGAAGGAAGTGGATACGTCCGGGACAAACCTTCTCTGACCACTGTCTATTGAATTCACACCAAAAACGCTCATCCCACTATACTAACTCTGCACTTTGCCGAGCGTTCGTCTAGGGCCTTGAGGCCGAGGATTTCCGGGCCCCAGATACACATCCTCACTCAGTGATGTTCTTTTTACTGTTGAGGACGACAGTACTTGCCATCTGCTTGGCACTTCCCTGAAAGACCAGCCTTACTTACAAACGTTTACCAGAAACCTGTGCACTTCTATGCAGGCTGCCAAGGGCTATGCTATACTGCACTTCTCATTTGGCCTCAGCACGTTCCCCAGGCTGTTCATGCTAATGGGAAAAAAACGTTTCTGGCATCTTGGTCTCCACTGAGAAAGAGTGTCCCCTCAGACACCAACCCTTCGACGAGGCCTATCAAGCAATGCAAGTTTCAATGCCGTTGCACATTCCCGAAGGCCTAGCATAAATACTTTCCTTCCCCTACCGTGTGATGTTGATGATCCATCTAAAACCACACTTACGTGCTATGTTTGAGCTGGGCTTACGTATAAGATTTTGGAGCGAATTTTTTTGGAAGTCACCAAGGGCAGGCCTGAAAGGCTTTATTGGTATTTAGTATAAATACACAGGTGATTATACAAAATCGCGCGCTCTCATTGGCTCGCTATCTCGGATTATCAGCCGATAATCACCTCGACGGACAAAATGGCTGCCAGTAGTCCTTTTTCCATTGTAAGTGAAGATGATTTCGCGTTGAAATGTTTTTTTTTTTCTTTTTGAAATGATCACCTGTGTATTTATACTAAAACAATTATTCGCCTCAGGCTCAGTGATTATCGGTGAATATTCACCTCGACTTTGTCTCGGTGAATATTCACCGATAATCACTTCGCCTTCGGCGAATAATTGTTAAATAGTACGGAGGAAGTCAGTTCATGAATCATGAACGGGACTCTTGAACCTACGCGCTTTGAAGATGGATTGTCAGGACCTATCTCTGTCAGAGGTCTGTCCCAAGTTGGGTCTCAAGTCATGTAGGGACCTCTCATTCACAGGTTGACTGGAGACTAGTCCTTTTACATGGTCGACTTGCCACAACCAGCCGGTCGGGTAGGCTGTAAAGGCATGACCCGACTTCTTGGATCAGGATTGACTAAAGGCTGGTCAAAAATCACCTAAGCCGTGACTACAGGCTGGTTTGCTCCAGTTGACAAAGATAGGGGGAAAGTACTCTATTCCATATAGGCACAGCAGTAGTTATATGAGAAAACAAGTCATCTGTTTGTCTGCTTCCTTCACTTTTTTTAAAATTCCTTTTGGGCCCGAGGACCTCTTCTATGGGTAGGCGAATTAACTCAGTAGGGGATATTGCGTTCTTCTGTTTTCTAGCCTACCTACAATACAATAAAATACTTCAAACCATGTCATGAAAAACATATCACATACTTTAATGATGCATTCCCCTTAGTGCTTTTCAATAATCATTTACAAGTTAAAAATGGAGCAAAACTATTATATGATGTCTAGATTCTAAATTCTAGTCATTTATAAATAAAAGTTATAAAAAATTATTCATTTTTCGGCATTCTAATAAGGATGCGTTGAACCCCTTGAGGATGGGTACTTCCTTTAGGTTGCTGCATAAGTTATGCCACAATTTAGCTGCATGGTAGTAAAAGGTATGGAGGGGCAAGCGAGTTCATGCATTCATATGCATGATAGTTTTTATAGTAGTATTAACGTCTTAACATATGTTTTGGATTCAAAGTGAAAGGTGTCGGGAAACAGCAAACGGCAGGCTGCCACTTTTCACAGGGATTTTCTCATATTCTAACTCGTCTCTCTCTTCTGGGAAGTTACCTCATATAACTTTGTAGACAACAGGCAAGAATTGAGCTAAAATCAAACAACTTTCTTTCACTTTTGGCAAAATGCAAATTTTAGCCTGACATTTGCCATAAACACAAATATTTACATTTGTACGCAACAAAAGCAGTGCCCACTCCCAGACTGCCACTCGTCTACTGGTGATGGTCGGTGAACGTTGAGAAGAGGATGATGGTAAGATGCTGCTGTTAAAATCCGCACAAAATAAGAGAATGCAGTAAAATAAAAGCTAGTGCCAGTTGCTATGATGCTACTTAGAAATAAGTTACTGCAAAAGACAGGATAAGCTATTAATTGGACCTTACTGGTAAAACAATAAAATCATCTGCCATAGTCTGGTGAGCATCACAAAAATCCTTCACTGCCACTTGACATTCGAGATGCCAAGTGTGAAGGAGCTCCATCAAGTGAACACTTAATGCCAACTCAGGTTTTGTAGGTAGTGTCGCACCCCAAAGATGAAAATGTCGAAGTCGCAAAAAGTCAGCTTCACAACCACAAACTTGGACCTGCACCTCGTTTTTAAGCCCTAAAATATATTACATAAACATCATAATTATCTTTAAACCACAAAACTACAGAACATTTCCCATTGCATGTAAAAATGGCAAGGAAACAACAAAGGTTGTTGTTAAATGATTGTGACTTGTCTCGTTGAATCACACTAAATTACAGTTGTATGCTCATTATTATTGGAAGGTCAGTTGCATGTAATTTGATAGCATTTATGGACTTAAAATAACCATTTATTTTGATTTATTATTTACTTTACAGAAACTTAAAACAAAAATGAAAATAAAGTAGCCACAACACTTGAATATCACAAGGATACGACTGATGTCATGATGCGTTGGCATTATGTGTATAGTAAGTAAGTAAGTAAGTAAGTAAGTAAGTAAGTAAGTAAGTAAGTAAGTAAGTAGGTCGGAGTAATCTTTATTTATCCACAGTAAAAAATTCATCAGGCTAAATGCATAAAATTACGCAAAAAATTCAAAAGTATAAACCACGAAGATAGAAATTATATAATATGCTTACAATAAAATCTATCTAAAACACTATTATGCCAATATTAAAGCCTGGTTTCCATGAATGCCATGTCTCTAACAATTACTAAGGTTTTTACTTAAGGCGGTTCGAAAAACACTCAGAGATTCAGCTTTCCCGACATTATAGGGCAGACTATTCCAGAGAACCGTACCACTGTAATAAAAACTATTTCGAAAATAGTTTGTGCGTGGTAAAGGAACAGCAAGTTTATTGGCAGGATCACGGAGTGAATACGATGGCGTGATATCATTACGATTCACAAACTTTGAAAGTAAGTACTCCGGGGCAAGCCCATGAATGGATTTATAGCCCAACAAAGCTTTTTGCAACTTACGCTGAGAACTAAGATTTTTTCCATCCGAGAGACTCAAGAAGAAGAGAAGCGTCACCATCGAAGCTTGAGTAGGTCAATACCCTGGCTGCACGATTTTGGAGCTTTTGTAGCTTATCCGAAAGCCTTAAATTAAGGATCATATCAACACCAGCATAAGTAAGATGCGTATCGTTTGCATACATTCTGGGCTGTGAATAAGATAGACAATTAGGTAAGTCATATATGTGTAATAAGAACAAAAGAGGACCTAGTATAGTTCCCCGGGGAACACCCAATTAAAAGGAACAAATTTTAGAAAGAGTGCCATTAACAAAGCATTTTTGTGTATCTATATAGTTATGACAGAGAAATGACAGAGAATTCAACGGCGAAGTATGTTAAGTTTTTGTTTTGTGACTCTGTTGATATTAATTCCGGGCGCACACGTGTCATCGTCTCGGTTCTTGTTTTGCACGTAACTTGTCTGTTTTGAAAATTATGCAACTTTTTCGGAGTTATTGTTAAAAATAAAGTGTTGAACATGAAACTTGAATGTATTCAGTCGCTTGATTATTAACATTGGCCAAGGCGAAGTCACGGCCGCACGGGCCGACGATGAACTGTGCATCGATCGCCTATATTTGTTTACTCTTTTGTTCCTAAATTACACCTCAAGTGTTGTTAAAGTAAATGATGCTCTTTTTTTACGGAAAACTGAGATTCAGATCTGTTTTTTTTAAATTGCTGTGGAGATCTATATCATTTATCAATTGGAGCTAACAGTTCCTACAGCGTACGGTTCCTCGAGGCGTTTTCAGATGTGGTTGATGGAGCTTTGACATCCCATACATTTTTATCGATGAATTAATGGGCATAACAGTTTCAAAGAAATTGATCATTTTATTTTAGGTTCATGTTCGAGGGGCGGGATAAGACTTTATTTTTGAACAATTTAGAAATCTGAAAGGGTACTGCAGCAGCAATTAAGAGACAATAGATCGAATATCAATTCTTGATTATTAATTAGCTGGACCCCAAAATTTTGCAATGGACCCCCAATTTTTCAAAAAGGGGTCCAGAGGACCCCCAAATTTGAAAACCTGGATACATTTCTGTTTTCTGTGTAGTAATGTTACTAAGTACAACTCTGATCAATAGGCAATTTTCACGATGGCGTCATTTGACTACAACTACCACAATTCAGTTTGTTTTTCTTTTCATATTTAAATTTTGTATTCCCAGTGGGGTAAAAATAACAATAGGTCTAATTAACATGAGACAAGCGAAACCCGAAGGATTCTGGTACTTGTAGTCATATGGCGTCATCATACAAATGTCCTATTAAAATCCATACACTACTGTTAGTGGTGTTGCAGGCCATTCCTCTACTAAGTGACAAAAAAATTAAATGATGGAATTCAACATTCAGACTTGCTTTATATGATATAAGTTTTATTCGAGATCCAACTAAAAACGATCCAAGGCCAAAAGATAATCAAGCTACGCGGCTTCGGGTCACGGATAGCCTGCAAGCAGGCCCTCCGAGGGACTGGGGTTGGGGGTAGAATGAGGGCCTGGCCGCATGGCTTTGTACTTTGAATGTCGCGTCCACATTTTGGACGCAAAATATTGATTGGCTGAAATTAAATTACCTCGTGACGTCACCATTGACAAGCTCGGATAACAAGAAAGCCTCTTCGCTTCGCAGAGATAAGGTTGTCAGAAATGCGTCTGAGAAAATTGTAGAATGTTGCAATTTACCATAACTTTACATACCTAAAGGTCGGGCAAACGTGATGCAATGGCTTCTCTACTGGAAGGAAGGAAGTTCTATCTCTGTTATCCACAGGATTCGGGAAAAATCTTATAGTTCCAGCTGTTTTTCGTAGCGGCCAAAATACAACGAGGGCGACTTCATGTCACCGTGTTAGTTTCCTGTGCTCGACAAAGCATTATCGCTGATCACATTTGGACAAAAATGGGCCTTTCGGCTGCCTCTGTTGCTGATTTAACGATAGAGAACGATAGAGGAACTCTACACGATTTTAGCAAGTATTTGGTTAAGCCGAAAAGGCGGCTCCACAAATGATTGCCCGATCTCCTTGTAACTCCGGAATACTCCTATACACTTGAATTAGTAAAATACATATCTATAACCACAAATACTCGATAAACCTTTGAAATAAAATGGTGTAGGTATTAGAATATCTGCCTAGGCCATCCCCTTTTTTTTTTCGTTTACCGTCGAATGCTTTTCCTGATATCGGGTCGGTCGGTCGGATTGAAAAAAAAAGCCTAAAAAAAAATCATGAGCATTCTCGGAATCGGAGCCCTCCAGTATAATAGTTGTGGAGCTAGGAAAACAACAAGACATGAACCCAAAATCAATATGGCGGAAAAGTTGGTGAAGGTTGTTGCAAAATTAAGAAGACAGCGTGGGGAAAAGGATCAACCACCGAAACTCCTATGCTACATAACATGGCTTAAAAACGTCGTTAGAACTTTTTTTTTTGTTTTGAAAATGCCACTGAAAAAATTTGGGTCGGTCGGACGACGCGAAGGAGATGGCCCTAGTATTAAAGTGTGATGTAGCAGTTGTAATGTCTGTATGACAGCTCTCCCAGCGTGAAATCAGGAGGCGGCATTCAAAAGTCAAAGAGATGCGTGCAGGCTCTCCGTCTCTCCCACCGAAGAGAGAGAGCCTGCTCGCAAGCTAGGTCACGGATCAAGTGAATAAAAAATGCACGTACAATAGGCCATTTCCGAGTTCACGTCTGCCTCCTCTTCAAAGCGACTCTAAGTGCGAAGTTTTTGTTATGGTAAATAGTTCTAATTTATATATGAATGAAAACTAATTTACATAAGAAAAACTTCGCACTTAGACTCGCTTTGAAGAGGAGGCAGACATGAACTCGGAAAAGGCTTAACCTTACGCAATACAATACTCAACGTCGATTACCAGCTGCTGTTCGGGAACCGGAGTCAGAGCACCTCCCAGACACCCGATTCTCGCGCAAGGTACTGGATATCACCCGACAAAAAGAGTTCCAAAGTACCCGACCGTAGCATAGTACAGTACGTCCAACAGTACGTACGAAATCGAAAATAGCTCGGGCTTGAGTTGGGGATACTGCTCGAACATATTTGTGCTTGTGTTCAGCTATTTAGATTAACCCAGGTTTTTACCATATTTTCGTGATTGTTAGGCACACTTTTTGAGGACTGTTTGACGAAGAAATAACCTAGATTAGTATCACCCAACTAGTGGACTAATGCAAATGCTGCATTTTGATTGGCTACGCTACTAGAGGTCTATTAGTAATAGTCATCGAGTAGCGAAAAGCGTGACGCTTTCTTTCGCTTTATTCCCAAATAAATATATTTTCGACTTGCATTTGCTAACTTTATTATTGCCTTTTTTGTCCGACTAGTTGGCGGATACTAAAACAATTAGACCCTTCGCCCTCAAGGGCCACGGGTCAATAGCCCATTCGGCTTCGCCTCATGGGCTATTGACCCGTAGCCCGCAAGGGCTACGGGTCTAATTGTTAATTATTCGTTACTCTTTCCTTCAATCAATTCATTGGGTCGGTACGTGCTTTTTCTTCATGTTTTCCTTCCTGATTTTCTTGCCTTATTGTCTTACATTACATTTATTTTTTTGTCAGTTAGTAGAGGCGTCGCTTGCAACACCACTGTAGTGCATCGATTTTAATTGATCAGGGTACTGTACTGAGTGTACCCCTTGAATGTCTTAGTAAAACTATTGCGCAGTAAATGTACTTCAGCAAGATCCATCACACTTAGTCCACTGTGAAACTACTGAATACATGATGTGAAATTCCAGCTCTTCATTAGAAGTAGAAATTACAGTATTGTACCACTATGAATATAACCTTGTTGAAACTACCGTACGGTGTACATACAGCAATGAACTGAGTTACTTGTTTGAGTTTAGTACTTAAATGACGACACTACAACCACTGCATTGACCTACAATTTACTCCAATGAACACACTACACCAAGCTACACCACTATATTGACCTCTGCAGACTAGTTGTTGATCTGAACCCAACTTACATATAAATTATTTGTTAGTACCTTGTAAGTATTAACAGCTTTTCAAAGAATTTTGTTGCATTTTCTATTTACAGTTTCTAAACGTTGTCATCTTAATCATGATATTTCATCCCAGCAACGGTAACATGTAAAATACAGACAACTGACCTTCCAATAATGTTTGAGCATACAACTGTCATAATGTAATTCAAAGAGACAAGTCTCAATCATTTAATAATTAACAGTCTTTTTTTCCTTGCTATTTTAACATGCAATGTGAAGTGTTCTGTAGTTTTGTGGTTTAAAGACAATTATGATGTTTGTGTAATATATTTTAGGCCTTAAAGAGAGTTGTAGATCCAATAGCTGACTTTGTGGCTTCTACATTTTAATCTTCAGGGTGCGAAGCCTACAAAACCTGAGTTGGCATTTCGTGTTAACCTGATGGAGCTCCTTCACACTTTGAATCTCCAATGTCAAGTGACATTAATGGACTTTCGTGATGCTCACCAGACTATGGCAGATGATTTTATTGTTTTTCCAGTAAGGTCCAATTAATAGCTTTTTTAATACGGTAGTTTTTAACTGTAACTTATCCTGTCTTTTGCAGTAACTTATTTCTAAGCAGCATTATAGCAATTGGCACTAGCTTTTGTTAACGATTTTACTGCATGCCCTCATTTTGTGCAGATTTTAACAGCAGTATCACCGACCATCACCATTAGCCCAGTTGCAGTTTGGGCGTGGCTACTGCTTTTGTTGCATATGAATGAACTCTCCAAGACCTGCAGTGTTTGATAAGCAATACCAAGTTTGTGAGGTCTTTAAATTTTATTAGTTAGACCGTAGTACTAACATTAAATTCCCTTGTTTTTCCGAACATTCGTTTGCATTTACTGAGGGCAACATGTAATAAGACACCTGTCCTTGTCAATGGGGAGATTTAGTATCATGTTTTCAGCAAATGTCAGGCTAAAATTTGCGTTTTGCCAAAAGTCAAAGAAAGTTGTTTGATTTTAGCTCAATTCTTGCCTGTTGTCTACACAGTTATATGAATTAAGTAACTTCCCAGAAGAGAGAGACAAGTTAGAATATGAGAAATTTACTGTGAAAAGTGGCAGTCTGCCGTTTGCTGTTTCACAACAGCTTTCACTTTGAATCCGAAACATATGTTAAGAAGTTTATCACAATACTAGTACTATAAAAACTATCATGCATATAAATGCACGAACTCGCTTGCCTAACCGTACCTTTGACTACCGTGCAACTAAATTGTGGAATAACTTATGCAGCAGCCTAAAGCAAGTACCCATCCTCAAGGGGTTCAAGGCATCCTTATTGGAAATGTTTAAAAATGAATAATGTTTTTGTAACTTTTGTTTATAAATCATTATAATTTAAAATCTAGACATCATGTAATAGTTTTATGCCATTTTGAACTTGTATATGACTATTGAAAAGCCCTAAGGGCAATATTGCTTCATAAAATATGTATATATCATAAGTTGAGCTGCTATGATACGTTTGTTTCATGATGTGGTTTGAAGTATTTTATTGTATTCCGTTATCTTCGGCCAAAGGCAGGCTGGGTAACAGAAGAATACAATGTTCCTTACTGAGTAAATTCGCCTATCCATAGAAGAGGCCCTCCCAGGAGGGAAGGGGGGTTTGGCTACTTGATCCTTTAAATATTTGCTTGTGTTTCCTTGTTCCCCAAATGACTTTCAAACGTTGTTCCCAGCTTTTTTTACGTGGGATGCATATTATGCATACCACGGTAATAGTCCAGTCGAACTCGGGCCACGCGCCCCAAGAGCGAGTACTTTCCCACAAAGCCATTGAAGCAATTCTGATCACATGATGGGTTGCAAAAAATTATTTACCTTGTTCGTAGTCACAAATGTGACCCACAGATGTTAAATTAAGCCCCGCTTCGGGATTCCAATTTTTTTCCTTTCAGTATTTCCAAACTACCGTACGGCTATTAGAAATCTCACTCTTCTTTCTTCTTCTCTGAAAGCGCGCTAGACTACTCTTTGAAGCTCACATATGAAAGTATATGATAAAGGAGGGGGACACCGCAAAAAATATTAACGAACACCGCATCACCGCAAGAAAAGTCGACGAAACACCGTCAATGCAACAATTATTTTTAGCTACATGATTTGAACGTCTACACTTGACGTAATACTTTTATACCTAAACAATTTTCCACAAAATAAACTCATCAAAACGCGCGCTTGTCAATGCATGCCTACGCGTCCACACTGTTAATACCCGTAAATCAGTTTTCTTGTACTTACCGGGAGAGCTCTTTTGTATGAATGTCCATGAACATGACTGAGAATTTGACCCGAAAAACTGCCATGCAAGTGATAAAACAATTGAAAATTTTCAGAGCTTCGAGCGTCCTCTTAGTTACAAGTATTGTCACATAAATAAACTTCGGCGTTCAGTTTCTTTGATCTCTAGGGTATTTTGAAAGATTCATATTGTATTAAAGTTATATTACATCATTTTCGGACAGGAAGAAGCTGAAGAATATTTCATTGTATAAGGCGATTATTGAATCGTATGGCTATTCCAATGCGTGACCTTGCGCCTAGCAAAAAGGTTGTGGAGTTCCCGATTTCTCCTTGAAAGTAGTTTCCACTTTCGTCATTGGCTCTTACATCAGCCTCATCGCTGCTTTCATCGTATTCACGCTCACTTCCGCTTTCCCCTATGGCTTGTTCTTCAGTTTGAGAGTCCTCTCCAGGTCCTTCACTTTCCTGTGCATGTTCCTCATCTTAGTCAGCTTCTTCGAAGTAATTTGTCAGAAAGAAGAAATTCCTGTCATCTTTAGAAAAAATAGACAAGCACAGGAGCCCATGACACGCATTGCTTACCTGTGGTAATGAAGTAACACAGCGCCTTATTCCATATTGTCAACTGAGCTGCGTTTTGTCTTCCAGGAGATTCAAGTTGTATTTGCGTAATACGTAGCTCTAACAGAGCACGATATTGTTTGGTATTGTCTATCATTGTAGTGCTATGGTAGAAGTCTTAGGTAAATAGCCTGAGAAGACATGTGGTTACTAGCAAAGTACTGAACCCAAAAAGATTGAAGAAAATAAAAGGGAAGTGAGAAACAATGGCTTCTGGGCTGGCATGTTGATCATTTTCAAGTTCCCTCACAACTTCGTTTCACCACAAGTTTAAGCGTGCCCTCTGAGCATCTGACAGCTTTCTAATACGAAAGTTTACTGAAGTTTATTTTTCTCCGGCGGGGTTAGTATCTGGATGGGTGACCTAAAACATATACCCCTTCGTAAAACAGAAGCATTAGACCGAAAATACTATTAACGCTAACAAATGCGAACTCAGTAAGGTACAGATTTTGTTAGCTTGAGTCGAAAGTGACATCGACGGAATTCAGTGGGCGCTGTGACGTTACCGCGGCATGTTTACTCGCCAAACAGTGAAGCATCTGTGTCAAATGATGGCAACATACCGGGTTTTCGTAATTTTCTTTTTCTGTCAAGTGTTATAAAGTTTGACAATAAATGAGCGAATTCAAAGCAAAGATCACAATCGCCCAACTCTTGAGGTTGACCATTGTTTCTGCAAAGTCAAAAATTTACTCTCCAAGACGAGGTTATTTATCACCAGGTAATTCCATCATTTTGGAAATAGCAGCTACTTTATTATTCATCGGCGTCACAATTTTTTGATGATTTTGGGGCTCATTTTGTTGAAACTCAAGCACTCTTCCAACAGACCTGTTTATTTTTGTGAACCCTTTCTGCTTACAGAGCAATCCTAAAAATATCCTGCCGTATCACATTTCAACCTTAAGCTCGAAAATTCAATACACAGCATGATATTATAATTCACAAAGGCAGAAAATATCACAGAATCCTTTTCCAGCGAAACATTTATTGAAACAAACAACATACTTGCTCTTAGAGGCAAAAACCTCTTCCTCTTTCATTGCGTGCACTCAATCGTGTCAAATTATCATGTACTTCAGGTTCAAACCCTTTCCTGAAGAACCTTCTCCTTGAATAATCTTGCACAAAATAGTCGACAAGCATTCTTTCAAATAATTCTTGCATGACTGTCACATTTCCACTTTTTTTTTTTACTTGACTTTGTTGAACCCATAAGTTACCAGATAATTTTCGATTTGGTTATAAAATATTGGAAATACAGCTCACTTTGATTTCGGCTCGACGGGCGAAAGATTGTTGTAGAAGTCCATCATCGCCTGCCTTGTTCATCCAATTGACGTTGCCTTCTTGAGCTCCATGAGAGCATATTTTGTTGACTAAAACGCCAGACGCGTTGCAATGACTTTTGACGCCATTGTTGGTTAAGGAGAATAACAAACTCACGAGGCAGAACGTATATTTATATTTAATTAAGTTAGCACAATAGAAAGACGCTAACCTCATTTTGACACGAAAATGCTTTACTATTGCCATAAAAACTGTCCAGTTAAGCACGCATATTATAAAACATGATGAATTCATAAAGGCGACCTTTTCCAGCGAACAATTTTTTGAAACAAACAACATATTTGCTATTAGAGGCAAAAATTCCTTCCTATTTCATTACGTGCGTGAAGAGGAAAAACTCAATCGTGTCAAATATGCGCAATATTACAACAAACAAAATTTCAGGATCAAACCTTTTCCTTGAATAATGAAGCACAAAATAGACGACAAACTTTCTTTCAAATAATTCTTGGCTGTCACATTTCCAATTATTTTTTTACTGAAGACTGTGCAGAGTTGATCACAGATCCACTTAAGGTGTTCCATTCGTTCTCTGTCTTTGTTGAACCCATAAGTTACCAGAGAAGTTTTCATTTGGTTTCAGTGTTCTACATAACAGCACACTTGGTAAGATATTAGAAAATACAGCTCACTTTGATTTCGGCTCGACGGGCGATAGATTGTTGTCGAAGTCCATTACTCGTCGCTTTTAAGATTCCAGGTGTTTGTATTTCACTGCTTGCCTAGTTTATCCAACTGACTTTCCATTATTGAGCTCCATAAGGGTATATTTTGTTTAAGGATCCACCAAAACGCCATTCGCGTTACATGACGACTTTCGACGCCATTGCAGGCTAAGTTAATGATTCTACTGTGTCCACAAGAGAAATCTACGCATTTCCACTACCCTCTCGATCCTAAGAAAATACGCTCAGAGGGCTCTATGCACAAAGACACCACTTACCAGGGGATTGACAGGCAAGACTTTTACCGACACGGAAAATGAAACGGAGAAATCTACCCATTTTCCGACTGGGATTGCCATACGGCAATCCAGTAAAAAACGACCAAATGCTACGCAGATTCCGACTGGGTTTAGCAACCCAGTAATAGCCCTTATTCACGATAGTCGCCATGTTGGTTTTCAAATTGTCATGGAAATTAGCCATGTGTTATGATGGGGGGCAAACATTGGAACAAAGGTAAATTCCGGAAAATCGGCTCGTCGAAATATTGAAATAACATTGCTAAAACTCCATTTTAGTATTTAGAATTAAGTACCTTTTATAATAATTTTATATCTTTTGATTGCTTTTGACAGTTTGACTTTCTACTTCGTTATCTGCTAATTTTTCACTAAAAAAAAATATCGAAGTAATTTGTGTAGTCATTCTATTTTACTGCTTAGGTGATAAACATTCAATGAACGTGAAACAAATCATCTGTGTGGCTAAGATGTTCGTTATAACCTCTCGAACTTGTGTTGTTTGCCCCCTCAGAAGTGTGTAGCTAATTTGCTGATACAGTAAACACCCGCGTATAAGAACCTAGAATTTTTGGGTTCAGGCTGAATGGGTTCTTATAATTTGGGGTAGTTTTTCCGAACTCAGGCTGATTAGGTTCTTCGTAGGTTCTTATTTGTAGGAGTTGTCATAGTGATACCAAGCATAAAGAAGAAAGAAACCACATGCAACTTGAACATTTCAGAAGTTAGGGAATGTCAGGATCGAAATTCCTAAACGATTGAAGCACAGAAAGAACAAACACTTTCTTTGGGTATCACTGTTACAGTTGGACTGAAAAAGACAAGCAGTAATGTGTATTTCACAGGAGCAAAAGTCAGGGCACTCTACAGATTCAAGTCCCAAAGCTACACCAGTATAATTTTATACAGTATTCTATACTCTGTATTTATAAGATTTTCAATTAAACAAATAATTTTCATGGTGTTTCTCAGAAATTTCACAATTTCTATCAATTAAAATCCAGTATTTTGGCTACAAAATAAGAGTGTTTTTTTGTATAAGAACCTATTGTTCTTTGCCAGCCTAAATAGGTTCTTATATATTTGGGTACTAAAATGCCCAATTTCAGCCTGTAGGTTCTTAAATCACTAGGTTCTTATACGCGGGTGTTTACTGTAGCAAATCCAACATGGCGGCCATCGTGAATAAGGTCTATTAAACACAATATTACGTTCTTGTCATAAATTATCACGGATTAACGAAGTTAACGTGCTAAATTTAGGTCTGAGAAGATCAAACAAGAAACCACAGCAGTAGTACTATGGGGGAATACGAGCCACTTTTGAGGGAGCGTTCTGATTGGTCGAGAGCGATTTTTAATGAGATGCATCGTGTTCTGATTGGTGGAAATTTTTAGGTCCGCCATTATCACGTGCACACGTGAACAGGATTGGTTGAGACGGTGGGGTCAAAGTCCGTTTGACGTCATAACCGGGGGAGTCAAACAGAAAGTATGTTTGGAATGTGGACCGAGATCCGGGGGGAACACTTAGGGTTCACAAGATGGCGACCACTTAGGGTTCACAAGATGGCGACCATGTGGGTCCACGCGGGTCGGGACGGGACGGGACGGGTCGGGACATGAAGGAGACTAGAGTGGTTTAGTTTTTCTCGAATCATAACGGTTTAATCAAACAAAAACTTAGGTACAAGCGGGAACGTGTGAGGAGACCTGGTGTCTAACCTCGTCCCTGAACTAAATGGTGTAGGAATCCAGAACCTACTACCCTACTAAAAAGTTTAAGAAAGCAAGACAACATAAAATCATGAAGGATGGGTCGTCCATGGTGTGCGTCTTAGCTAATGGATGCAGATACATGGCTCGAAACAACGTGACATAAAAACGGTCCCAATAGGAAGGACAACGCAAAGGAACGGGTGTGGTACCTATTTGGCAAAGACCTTCCCCATGTTTTTGGAAGACATCAGAAGCATGTGTTAATTTTCGAACAAGCGTCTTCTGACGTGGTCCCGAGCATTTGGCGAAGGTGGGTTCTGGGCGATTTGGGGAAAGTATTTGTTCCCCGCCACGAGCAGACTGGTCCGGCAGTGAGGACATTGCCAATCCTTCCTTTGGTACTGGTTCATATAACCATACTGCGTGGCCAGGAACGCGTAGAGACACCGGTCGTGCATCCTCTGTTTGCAGCAAAACATCTTCATGGGGGTGGATCGGTGTCGGAGTCGGCGCAGGGATCCCAGGTGGCGACAGATGGCTGCAAACGTCAGATGCTCGAGCTTGTGGGGCTCCGTCAGATGGTATTCGAAGCAGATCACGCATTGGTTCTCTGCTTCGAATTGTTTCTGCTCTCGTTCTCGTTGCTCGGCTTTCTTCCGCTCGAGTTGCCGTGTCTTTCTGAGGATCTCGTCTTTGTTCTCTTGGTATACCTGGTATATACGGTTGAGTCTTTCTCTGGCCCTTCTGGCTTGCGAGCGCGTGACGGGTGGCATATTGTTGAAGCATCACAAACAGAATGAAGGTGTTTTAGAATCGCACGCTCTTATAAGAGACCCTCATGGGTCATGTGATAGGTCAGGTGACTTAGAGGGGGATGGGGGGGTACCCCTCCAGAAAAGGTCTCTTCTTGAAAACGAGGTCCAGAGAGGTCTATAAGAATCGAAGCGTTGGAAGGATCGTCATTCTTGTTCTTCATGGGCGATTGTTTGTCTGTTCCTGGCGATATGCGACGAGCTGAAAGAGAAGAAAGAGATTCACGATTGATGATGTCCGTGATGCATGTGGTCATTGGTCACGGACGACGAAACAACAACAACACCAACGCTGTTCCGACAATGGGTTTTACGGGTCCCATATTTAACATCTCGACTCGTCAGAAAGACAAAGACAAAGAGGTGGACGACGTGGAAATGAAGGCAGCTGTCCGTTGGGCGGAGAAGGCCAAACCTGCAGGACAATTCCTCGATGCCGATGATACCTCTGAGTTCCCCTGTGTCATCTGTGGCGAAGAGGTCCTCGACTTGAAATGTGATAACGATCTGATGGCGTTCCTGGAGAAAGTGAATAAGAAAGTACCTGGAGGCATTCAAGGCGTCAAGATCAAACCAGACCTTTTGGTGGAGATGGGATGTTGCCACCAAACCTTGCACGTGGGTTGTTGTTTGACATGGTGGTTGACCCGAAGCCATTGGACCTGCCCTCATTGTCGGGAGGTTTACCTGGAGGGTAACGAGAAGCAGAATTACCCGCGGTACGATGAGCGTCAGGACATCATTGTCCAACAAGTCTACGACGCCGTGACCCGGACCATCTGGAATCTGAACACAGATCCCACGGACGACGAGTTTGAGGACGACGACGACAGGTTTGAATTTACGGATCTGTCGGATGATGATTTGACCACTTTGGAGGGACTGTTGGGACGTTGACATTTGTTTATTTGTTTTTTAGTGAGGTGGAACATTTGATGGAGAGGGAGATCGCTCATCAGAGTGAACGTTTTCTTCGTTGGTGGGATTATCGTTTTCCACACCGTCAAGTCACGGAATGGTTGCGTGCCAGAAAAGAGACACAACTGTATTATTATCGAAAGTACCTTGGTGATCGTTCGTTTACTCGTGTAAGTTAAGTTAAGAGGAACACTCAATGTGAATTAAAAAAACATGTTTTATTTTCATTGTCGGTTACATTTGTGTTCTTTAAGAAAATAGTTCAACTTGGGTGGAGGGAACGTCTTCCAATGGGCAGGGCGTAACGGGGTCCTGGGTGTCTGACTGGCTAGCATTCTTTGCGTGCGTTCGTGATTGATGTAACGCGTGTCGTAAGACAAGAGTCGCTGAGACCGCATCCATTGGACGAAATGGTAGCATTCGACTTGAGGGCAATGCAATTGTAAGGGATGCTGATGTCGTCCGCACGACCCGACGGAGAGACGGGGTAGATCGTCGAATTTGGGACATCCCCATCGTTCCAAGTCTAGATGAGGAATCTGCCAGGTATCCAACCATTGACCTTCCATGCCTCCTTTGTGAGCCACGAGGGTCCGTTGTGGGGTCTTGAATTGTTGGTAGAGACGTCGGACATCGACCAGGAGTTCACTGGCTACATGATAGTCTTGTCTGGGATAGTAAGGAAGACCATGGACGTACTTGGAAACGTAATGAGCGGTACGTTGATCTTTGGCAGAGAGATGGGGCCATTCCACACAAGGTTTGTAGTGGATGGATCCATAATGAGTCCCAGTATGGTCGCAGTACCCCAGTTCTCTAGGTAAGATCTGCCGCCCACTACAGAAATATTCTAAATCAAGGACCAGGCACACGTCATCAAAGGGGTGTGTCGTCTTCGGAGGAGGATTCGGCGGAGGACCAGTAGTCTTTGGTGCGCCACCCTCGTTTGGACCACCAATGGTTGCGCACGTCTGGGTCGGGGTCGTCAGCATCGTCGAAGATGTATTTGCACTCTGAGCACCAATTAGCATCCGGTTTCCAGGTCTTCAAGGCTGACAAAGGGAGTCGGTTCTTTTCGTACTGACAAGACTTGCACAAGTAACGATCCAGGAGAGCGTCTATACGTTTGAGGAGTCGTAAGGTGATGGGATCGTCTTGTTCTGTTTGCGTGGCTGCTGCCTGAGACATGCTGTGACAAATGGAGAGAGCGGAAAGGAGCTCCTATTTTTTATGAGAGTGTCCACGTGGGAGACACGTGAAGAGCAAGCACGAGAGGAACACGTGCTACGGGTTATAAAGGACGGTGTCGTGCGAGTCAGGTTCTCATTGAACACCATGAGTACGTCGTGGCAATACGGAGGTGTGTCTCCCGCTAGGTATCCTGATTTCAGTAAAAAACCGTCCAAACGAGGTAAGAAGAAAGACGATGTCGTTCGTGAAGCAGCTCAACCGCCTGCCAAAATTTACAAGGAAGCGCGTGAGAAAGCGGCCACCAAACGAAAAGAGGAGACTAAGAAGAAGAAGGACGAGGAATTGAACCAAGCGGCTCGTGAGTTGGATGCTCTGTTAGCCTCTGTGCCACCCGAGTTGCCTTCGTACGAACAGGTGATGGCCACGATGCCCCTCGAACAGAAAGATCCACCGTTCGTGGTATCCTTGGCTGAAGGCAGGGTGCACCATGACGTGCCTTTCGAGTCTACTACCGCAGTTCCTGAACCACCACCACCACCACCCGTGGTGTCGCCCTCGTCGTCCCGATCGTCGCCGCCGCCTCCATTGACCGGTGCGAAGGACGTGCTGTGCCCGTTTCATGCTACCCCATTGACAGGTGGCTTGACCAAGAATGGGGCTCCGTACCTATACTGCCGAGATTACGATGGGGTGTGTCCTTTGTTCGTGATGGGTGCCGATCGAATCCAGACCTGGATCGATGCCATCGAGGCGCAGTTGCATGAGGATGTCCGACGAGGACCCTGGCATTGCTACCATCAGGAGAAGGCGCGTTTGTCGCGGACGGTGAAACCAGACTCGCCCAACAAGGATCGTTTCTTCTTAGCCTGTCGACAAGAGGAATCGTGCAAATTTTTCCAGTGGGTAGATCTGGCCTGGAGCAAGACGATTCTCAAGAGACGTGCCGAGGGTTACGATCACGATACGGTCCAACGGATCTCTCGGGAAGAACAGGAGAAGTGGCAGAAGCACCGTGAAGAGCGAGAGAGGAAGCTCATTTTCGGACCGTTGCCGGATGATGATCATGCGTACCTCAAGAAGAGGATGGAGAAACGGGAGGAAGAATGGTGCAGACGATTGGAACGGATCCGTCCCATCACACCCGGATTGCTGAAATCTTGTTTTTTTGATTTGAATTTTGATCAGATTCGTATCGATTCCGGAGTGTATAAAAGTCAGCAAATGAAAAATTTTTAAATAAAAACAAGTGATGATGATGATGTCGTGTGCTGAATTGGGTCGTCGGGTGGTGAGGGTGGGACTCGAACAAATCGTACGTCTCCCTTATCGCGAGTACGGACGACGTCTCCGTTGGTCGATCTTGACCTGGGTGTGTCGAGAACTCATGACCTGTCTCGAAGGAGACGATCAATGGGACGGGTTGACCACCCAAGAACCCGCGGATGCCATAGCGACGTTCGCCGTTCTGAAAGACGTGGCCGACTATAAATGGCCTCATTTTGTCATGTATCTGACATGGTTGACGCGAACTCTGGGACCCGAGAGAGCGTACAAGACGTGGCAGACGTTGGAACAACGGTACCTGAAAGATCTGCCTAGTCTCTTGGAGTTGACCGTCCGACTCCTTCTCACCAAGACATGCCGAAGCGGAAGAACCGCCGCCGTGCTTCCGGCGTCACCGCCTACACGGACCCCGGCACGCCCGGCGCCTTAGGCGGCGTGGCTCGATATGCCAAGGCCCAAGGGTTGTCCTTGAAAGAAGCCCGAGACGAATTGCAAGGGGAATTGGCCTACACGTTACATCGTCCGGTTCGTCGACGTTTTCAGACGTCCCCCGTGTTGGTGTTCCACAAAGACGATCAATGGCAAGCCGATCTGGTGGAGATGCAACCTCTCAAGAAATGGAATGGAGGAAATCGATACCTCTTGACGGTCATCGACGTCTTGTCCAAATATGCCTGGGCCGTTCCCGTCAAGAACAAGACCGGGGTGGCCGTGACAGAAGCCTTTGAGAAGATTCTGCGACAGAGTGGACGGAAACCGTTGCGTTTACAGACGGATGCCGGGAAAGAATTTTACAATGCCCCGTTCAGAAATATGTTGGAAAAAGAAGGCATTCATCATTTTTCGACGCATGGGGATGCCAAAGCTTCCATCGTCGAACGTTTTAATCGTACGTTAAAACAACGCATGTATCGTTATTTCACGGCGCGTAATACGCGAGTGTATGTCAAGGTGTTGCCCCAACTCCTCGACGGGTACAATGGGAGTCGGCATCGGAGTATCGGGATGGCGCCACGCGACGTGACGGAGAAGAACGAAGGCGCGGTGTGGTTCACGTTGTACGGCAAACGCCTGAAACGGCGTCCTCGTCCCAAACTCAAAGTGGGCGATCGCGTTCGACTCAGCAAGAAACATCGCCCGTTCAAGAAAGGGTATCTGCCGGGTTGGACCGAAGAAGTGTTTGTCGTACAACGCGTGGTGCCCGGACCCGTGGTCACGTATAAACTGAAAGAATGGGATGGCACGCCTCTCGAAGGTAGTTTCTACGAAGAAGACGTTCAGAAAGTGACCGTGCCCGACGAAGCTTTGTTCCGCGTGGAAAAGATCTTGCAACGACGTCAACGCCTCATGAAAGTGCGTTGGCTAGGTTGGCCTAAGAAATACGATAGTTGGGTGCCTCGTTCTGCGTTACGACATGTATAAAAAAGATACAAAAGATGTAATAAAGATACCATACGTGATGTCTCGTTATGTGACGTTGTCGAGTCATGTTCAAAAATCCGAATTCCCCGACAATGGTCCTTCCGAATTTAAAGTCCGTCTGCCTAGTGATCGTGTTTGGCAGCAGGACACGGATCGTTGGGAAGTGGGATTGAGTGGTGTCTCTCTGCCTGACATTCCACCACCGCCGCCACCACCACCTTCGTTCCCCGAAAAGATTCTGGTTCACGAAGCGTACCATGGTGTGGGTCATCCAGAGACATGGAATAAGGAAGGATACGTGTGTATGTTTTACTACGTTACCACGAAAAAGAATGCCAAGGGAGAGATTCATGTCATGCAGAGTCAGCGAAGGGTGATCTGGTTGTCGGAACTCACTCCATCTGAGACGGGTGTGGACTTTATCAAACAGGTCATGGATCTGATGCAACAAAAGATCCATCAAAATCTGAGCCCCGGAGAGCATCTTTACATAGGCGTCCCGGACACGAGTCAGACCCCTCCAAAGACGACGCGATACAACACCATGGCCAAATTTGTATGGAAGGGAGACCAATTGCTTTTGGACAATTCACTTGTGTACAAGCACGGAATCAATTCTCAAGGTTCGCCCTACAAGTATTTTGGATGGGTTAGCGAACTGGCTTTCCATATGGGATGGTTGACCAAGACGGGTCAAGGAGATCGACCGGATCACTACAAGAAAGGACCCAATCTCCTCATGGAAGCGATTGACGAGACCGCCCCAACACCGGATTACACTCAAGAAAGGTTTCTGGATGGGTCCGGCTTTACAGGGTATACAAGTCGATTTACCAAAGAAACTGGACCGGTGACCTTGATCACGGAAGGTGCAGGATGGGATACGTTGTATAACAATGCTCATTTCATGGTGATGGCCAATGCCTTCAACTGGCGATTCGTCCGTCTGAACGAAGCCTTTGCCAGACTGAAACCCACACCATTGGCGAAGCAACCGATCGAACGTCCTCTTTTCGTCTACGTCAATTTAGTGGAAAGTCAATGGTTGGAGGAGTCGTACGACCAACTGTTGCGCACCGTCCCCTATAAAAGCGGGGGTGCCTGGTGGGAACCACCACAGGTGCATTACCATCGCCTACGCGGATCTAAGATCGAAACGGTCCACGTTCGTGTCAAGGAAATCGACGGGCGTCCCGTGGCCTTTCCTAAAGACAAAACAAGTACTCTCTGTCTCCATTTTCGTCGTCGTCATGAATCGGATCGTCGTACTCAGCGATCCTTCGAAAGAGTTTCCGAATAATACACCGAATGCCTTCAAAGTACGTTTGCCCAGGGTCGTTCACTTTGATGGAGAATGGGAGGCCGCGTTAGCCTCCATCTCTATGCCTAATGAGGGGATGGATCTCCGGAGCTACTTGTCATCGGACGAGGTGATAAGCACTAAGTATCATATGAAGGATTCGGGAACCCAACCCGAAACCATAACCTTGAAGTCAAGTCAAGTGACGAAGACGGCGCTTATCCAACGCAATGCCGTCATTGTCAATGGTGTCGGGTTCATGAAGGAAGTCGTTCAGGAACTCAACCGACAGATGGTACTGGAGTTAATCAAGGCGAAGTTGGAGTATGTGGAAGATAGTCAACGCCCTACCTTCCGATGGGAGGGTGAGACTATGATCATGGAGAGGAAGAAGGTGGCCGACGTGGGGTCCCTGAGCCATGGTAAAATGACCTTCTGCATTGATATCGACTTGGCCCAGAAGATGGGATGGATCGAGCAAAAGACTGTGACTTCTCTACTGAAAGTCTGGGTCTTGGGTGTTAATCTCGAGATGAACTTTCACGAAAAAGACCAGAAGAGACTCTATCGACAATTGGTTACCGAATTACCCAAAAACAGTGATTGGACCCCTAATTACTGGCAGGTGAAGGGAAACAAGTTGTGTCTGAGTCAGACCGTAGAGTGGCGATTCCTACACTTGAATCACTCATTTAATCGAATGTCCACTCAACCATCGCGTACCATGCTCGTCTACTCGGATGTAGTGAGTAGTAATATTGTCGGCGACTCAGAGCATCAGTTGGTCCGGGAAGTGCATTACACCCAGGATGGTTCGGGTGTCATCTACTTCGAGCCCACCCACATTCAATGGATGTCTATGCGCCGTGCAGAATTGGATGTGATCGAAGTCAGTGTGGGTGAGAGTACTGGAGAACTGGCCCGTTTCGCTCCTGGAGGGAGAACCATCGTCACCTTTCAGTTCCGTAAGAGACAGAAAACATCGTAGAACTAGCGTGACCTTTCAGTTCCGGAGGAGACCACGGTACGTATAAAAACGACGTGACACTGTCGGGAGGTCATCATCATCATCATCCTCATCATGCGTGGGGGTAGTCTGACACGGTATCATCCTCCGTACCAGCGTGGAGATGGTGCCACCGAAGAGTTGATCAAGATTGCCTCGCCCGTCTTGATGAACGCCATGCAAACGGGACTTCAAGCGGCGGCTAGTGGTCGTCCGTTGAGTGACGTCGGAGGTGTCGTGGGACACTCCTTGAAACGTGGTTTGAAACGAAAAGCGGGCGCTTTGGCGAAAGTGGGTGGACGGTATGCCTATAAAAAAGCCAAACGAAGTGTGGCGTCCATCTTTAGACGATGAATCGCCGACCGATGGTCGTCCATTCACGGTTGCGTCGACAACGCGCCTACCGTCGACGTCAGTCTGCTCCTACTACTATAAAAGGCAGGAACCCCGTTCAGTACGGTGGTTGGTTGATCCCGCACCTACCGAGAACACGACGACCTCGACGTAGAAGAAGAAGACGACGATCATGAGTCTGGAACTGTTTACCATGCCGTCGACGGACATCACGGTCGATTCGTACCGGATGATCCCGTACAGTGCCGCCATGACGGGCATCGTACCCGTCACCTTTACCGTTCCCGGTTTGGACGAATTTATTGATTTGGGACGTAGTTTTTTTGAAATCGAACTGAAACTGAATTCGGCGTCCACCAACGGTATCGTGGCCGATACCAATGCGGCTTCGGATGCCAACAACACCAAGTTTGTGTACGTCACCAACAATCTGGCCCACGGTCTCTTCAAGCAGATCAATCTACGGTTGGGTGGTGTCTTGATGAGCGAACAGACCGACACGTACATGTACAAATCTTTCATCGAGACCCTCTTGAATTACAGTCGAGACGAAGGCGATACGTTGTTGGCCCCTCAAGGTTGGGTGAATTACCTGAACGTGGAAGAACAGCTGGCAGCGGCGGGAGGCGACGACGACATTTCCACCACCGCCGGATGGGCGCACAATAATACGAATCCTCTGAAGACGGCCACCAAACTGTTTTACGGCAACAACAAAGCCACCATGATCATGTATCCTCATCTGGCCGCCATGCGAACGGGACGTTTGTTGGTCCCTCGCGTAGAAATGGTGATGGAACTGTTTTGCAACACGCCGGACTTTTTCCTGTTTGGGACCAAGACCAGTGGGACAGGGGTCAAAAGATACGTCACGTTGGGTGCAGGGGATATCAAAGTCACCTTTCATCTATGTCGCGTCAACCTGAATGTCAGTGTGGGTAACGAACTGATGGCCAAGATCGATGTGAAAGGTCAAATGGCGAATTATCCTATGGTCAAAAGTCAAATCCGAACCTTCTCGTTCGATGGCAAGACCACCTTGTGGACCGAAGACCAATTGTTCACAGGCCGTCTTCCCGATCGTCTGGTCGTCGGACTGCTGGATAGCAAAGCGTTTAATGGGGATTTGGAATATTACCCGTATGCCTTCCAAGATTTTGGAGTGAAGAGTATTCGTCAACTGGTGGGCGGAGAAGAATATCCCTACCCGACCTTGGAATTGAATGGCACCGATACACGGAAAGACTGGTTGGGCTATCAACGTGTCTTGGAAGCCAGCGGTTCCCTGACGAATCATCGCCCTCACCTGATTCAGCCAGGAGATTGGGGCTACGGCAAGAATTGTACCTTGTTCATGTTTAACAATGTACCCAGCGGGAATGCCGATTCACCGTATCATCGAAATCCCAAACAAAAAGGCAAGCTGCGTCTGGAAATCCGATTTAATGCCGCTCCCGACAAGAACATCACCATTTTGGTGTTTGGCGAATTCGAAGACAGCTTCCAAGCCGGTGCCAACGGAGCCGTCCTGTATCAAAAGTACGAGTGAGCAGACATGGAATTTGTACCCTTGAGTGACGTCACCTTACGCGCCTTGGCCTTGGACGATCCGATCCTGAAACGCGTCTTTCACGGCGTCCACCCCTCTGATGGGCTTCCGTCACGCCCGCCCCGTACGACACGGGCCGCCTACATTGTCAATACGGATCCACGAGGGGAACCGGGTCAACATTGGTTGGGACTTTGGACGGAACAGAATCGGTGCGAAGTCATGGACAGTTACGGGCTCCCGATGACGACTTACCGTGCACCTGATTTGGAACGATGGCTCGAAGACGAATGGAATGTCGTGCGATGGAACGATCGGACCCTTCAAGCTTTGAACAGTACCGCTTGCGGTCATTATGCTTTGATGTTTTTGAAAGAGAGGGTTCGGGGACGTACCATGCCCGAGTTTGTGCAAACCTTTTCTCCCCATGATTTTGTAGCCAACGACCGAAGGGTGGGTCGACAAGTACGTCGTCAAATAGTCCAAGAGGTCAATGCGCTACCCTGCCTTCAAAGTTGTACACCGCATGAACCGATTCTTCTACATTGATTAATAAAAAAAATTTATTTCATCACCTGTCGTGTCTTTGTTTTATGTAAGGGTATAAAAAAGATAAGGTGCAGTTCGATCGCCGAGGAAGGATGATACGACAACCCAGTAGTACGATGATCGTCGGTCCCTCGAGGAGTGGCAAAACGCAATTGACCGAAGCGCTCTTGACGGAAGGTGATGTCTTTGAAGGAGGTCGGACCAAACCGTGTCATTACTGTTATGCCGTATGGCAACCACGTTTCGAACGGATGAAAGGTCGTGGGATCCGATTTCACGAAGGGATTCCCGACATCGATCATCTTCGACAATGGTTCGGAAAAAGTGGTGGTGGAATCTTGGTCTTGGACGATCTCATGGACGAAGGTGGCAACGACAAACGCGTGTTGGATCTATTCACCCGAGAATCGCATCATCGGAACATTACGGTGTTGTATTTGTGTCAAGATTTATTTCCACCCGGCAAGTATGCCAAGACCATCTCCAGGAATGCCCACTATCTCTTCGTGTTCAAGAATCCCAGAGATCAATCGGGATTTCGAGCCTTGACGTTACAAGCCTTTCCCGATCGATGGCGTGACGTGCTTCGTCTCTTCGAAAGGTGCACGCAACGCCCGTACGGGTATATAATGATGGATCTTCATCCCGCTTCAGACGATCGGTACCGACTGTTCAGTTGTGTGACACCCTCGGATGGTCCGACTCAAGTGTGGAAACGTGAATGAGTAGCCCAGGATCCCCGTTCGCCCATTGGGATCCCTCCGAGTATCGACGTGCCTTGACAGAGTACCGACGACAAACTCCTTCCACACCTTCCAGTCCCGGATCACCGTTTGACCAGTTTCAATTTGAACGCAATCCCTCTGAATATCAAAGGGAATTGCAAACGTACCGTCAACAGCAACAACGACGGAGAGCTAAAGAACGCGCGGCTCGTCGACGTCGAAGACAAGGAGGACGGGCTTTGGCTTTGAGTGAACGACTCGAGACCGCTCGACACATTCCTCTAGGAACCCGATCGTTTTCTGAACCCAGGATGACGTCTGCCCCAGCCGGTGTGGGGAGCAGGACACCGCGGACGTCCCCGGCTGGTGTGGGGAACACCATTCCCAACATGACTCCCAGAAACAGTCCAGCCGGCGTCGGAACACGAACCCCCAACAGCACGATTCAAGAGTTTTTGGAAACGTTGGATCAAGGTCGTGTGCCGACGCCCGAACCCAATGTCTTGTTGGAAGAACTGGGTCTTGGTACCGGGGGATTAGAGACCGATGGGTTTGTAGCCCAACGACAACTCATGATGCGTTCTCTTTTGGACGGGAGTGTCCCCGTCGCTCAGAGAACCCAGATCCAAAGAGACTATAACATCTCCGACCAAGATTTACAAGATTTTGCCGCTAGTGGTCCTTCCAATCGTCCTACCACTGGAGGCAAACGCCCGCGTCCCACGACCGGAGGCAAACGCCCGCGTCAACGTCCTCTCCCAGCAGGTTCTCCTGCAGGTTCCCGTCGTCGAGGTAGCGGTGGCGGTGGCGGTGGTGGTGGAGGCGGTGGCGGTGGCGTCGGAGGAGGCGGTGGCGGAGGAGGCGGCTCTCCTGGCGGAGGAGGTTCTCCTGGCGGAGGAGGTTCTCCTGGAGGGAGTCGCCGTGGAGGTCGACGACGTTTGAATCAGGACGGACTTCGTCGTCAAATGGATTTGTTATCTCAAGACGCCCGTCAACGAACGGATGGACGTCGTATCCGGAACATCACCCATACCAACACCGTGACCACAGTCTACGAAGATGGTGGCACGCCCACGGTCCGACGCACCTCTTCCCGACTCAGTAACCCATAAAAGGACATGCGCAACGCCACGATGTCAATCATGCCCAAGACCAAACGGCGACGACGGAGACGAGCCCCACAACGTGGACGCGGTCTCCTGGCGGTCCTAGGTAAGGCCGCGGCTGCCGGGTACACATTAGGAAAAGACAAGAGGTATAAAAGGATGGGTGCCAAAGGAGTCACTGGTCACTTTGAAGCACCCAAGTATAATTATGGCATGATGAAACGGATTCTCCAACGAAAACCTTGGGCGCGAAAAATGGTGATGGATCGAATGATGCGTGGGGATCCACGTCCTTTGAGGGGACTATAAAAGGATAGTCCACATCATTCCATATGTCTACAATGGCACGTCCACGTGGTGGTAGTCTTTGGTGGGGCCCGAGACGGGTACGCCAACGTCGACGTATGATGGCACCCGTATGGATGCAACGAGGCGGTAACCTGGTGATGATCCCAGTGTCACAGCCCCAACGAAAAGGACGTCGTCGTCGCCGTCGACGAAAACGACGCTCACTTCGTGTATAAAAAGAAATTCGTCTCTTCCTCTGGATCGAATATCATGTCGTGGCGTATCCAGCGACAACGTCCGTTCCTACGGAGTGTTTTGAAAGAAGCCGATCATCAAACACGTCGAGCACGACTTCAAGCTGCCAATGCCGATCAAATCAATGCCGTGAGTGAACTGGTGATGAATGCACTGCGAGGGAACATTCCCATCTCGTCCAAGACGGTAGGACGCCTTCGACCCTACGAAAAGGTCATGGAAGACATGGCCCGCCGTAAACATTCTATTAAAAAGCGACGTCAGATCATGATGAATCAAACGGGTCGAGGTCTGTGGCAAGGATTGAACACCGTCTGTGAACGGTGTCTATGTCCGCGATGAAAGCGTGTCGTCATCAGATTCCTGGTTGCGTTCGTGCCCAAACACCCTATCTCGGTTGGTTTCTACGAGATCTGACCCGACTGAGTGGAGAGGACCGTTTACGAAAACTTTACTATGCCGTGGATCAGATGATTGAGGCCATCAGTCAATTGGCTCGAGAGATTATCAAGGGGCGTCTGCCTTTGTCCAAGTACACCCTGCTCAAGATCACCGAGACCCCACGAGATCGAAGAGTGTTACGGGCCATCAGTCGTTCCACCCATAGCATAAAAGCCCGACGAAGGATGCTGCGTCGACATTTCCATTCCATTCGATTCTGGCACGGATTGCATACGGCGTATCATCATTGTGTCAAGGATCATCTACAACATGGACGATGGTTGGTGTGATAACACGTGGACGCAAGGACCTCGTTCGTTCTGTGCCCTACAGGATCAGATACGGGGGCTTCGGCATCGAGTCCGAGAACAATGCGACATTGTCCGTCAATTGACCGATCAGTTGCAAGAACGCAATCAGAACTTGGAGCTTGCCGAACAAAAGATGGGGGTCTTGCAAGAACAAGTCTGCGAACTGAATCGACATTTGGAACGCGAACGCTACGAGAAACAGAACCTCTACTATAAAACCAAGGAGAGACGCGACGATCTTAGTACCTCACGATGAGCGAAGTGGAGACCATTCCAGGATTTGAAAACAAAGTCTTGATCGATCCTCAACGATTACGTCAACTCGAAGACGTGTACAAGGAACGTCTGACCGAAAACCTTCCTTTGGCCAAAGCCGCTCGTATCGCCGCCAAACAAGAAGCCGTTCTCATGTCGGATCAGATT
Organism: Montipora foliosa; assembly: GCF_036669935.1. Lineage (NCBI taxonomy): Eukaryota > Metazoa > Cnidaria > Anthozoa > Scleractinia > Acroporidae > Montipora > Montipora foliosa. The sequence continues at coordinate 23,585,807 of NC_090869.1, read as the reverse complement.
CCTCCAGGTATCAAAAATACCTTGGCCACCTCTCTGGCCGACCAAAAGAAACGGTGGACCAAAGCCGTACGACAACCTATTGGGTTCGGACCGGATGCCGACGACGAACGCGATGCCGAAGCCGATGCCTATGCGCAAGGACCCTTACACTCCATGTTGACGCAATTGGTCAAGAAGAAGAAAAAGACAACACCCGAGACCACGCCCTCGGCACCCCCTAAAGCTAAAAAACGACTTCGATTCATCACTCAACCCAAAGCAGCCCCACCCAAAAAGAAGAAAAAAAAGTCACCCCCCAAGACACCGGTTCCCTCCGTCGACTGGGGACAGCTTCCGTTTCAAGGAGATCCCAGGATGATGGGGAGTAGTGTGGCCGACTACATGGAGAGGACCGCTCAATCGGTCAAGAAAAAAATTCGTAAGAAGACAGGTCGCCGACGTCCCACCGAAACAGATAAATTACAACGCCCACCCGGTTGGTTGGATTTCGATAAGAAACTCAAACGACGATTGGATGGCGAGGACTATTAAGAGACGGCGACGCCAACGACGACGACGTCAGCGAGGTGGCAAGTTTGACGTGCAGAAGGCTCTGGCCAAGACCGGGATCGAGTTTCATTGGCCTGGCTATCAGTACATGGGTCCTGGCACCAAATTGGCCAAACGACTCAAACGAGGGGATCCTGGCATCAATCGTTTGGACAAGATTGCCAAGACCCACGACATGGATTATGCCAAGGCCAGAAACTTACAGGACAAGTGGAAAGCCGACGACAAGATGATTCGGGCTATCAGTAACCTCCCAGGCAAAAAGAAGAAGACGGAGGAAGTGGTCAAGAAAATCATGCAAATGAAACGTAAACTCAAACTTTAATTTTGAACATTTTTTCAACGAAATTTACGATTGAATATTCTTGTCCGACTACAAGGACGGTAAGGACCGTAAATGTCAATAAAAGGCACAAAATAAAAATGTCCCGTCTTCTGATTCTTCTTGATCTGTTTATCCGGGTGCCATAGGGGTTGTCTCCGATAACGCCAGGCTTCACGAAGGGCCTGTCCTGTTGCACAACAAATCAGACTACCAAACAGCATGACCGCTCTCAGGTGACGCTGTGCAGGGGGTAATTGGAACTGCAATAGAAATGAAAATGTCCATCAGCTCCTCGTCTCATACGATAGTGGCGAAGACGCCATATCTCCGCAGATCTCCATGGCATTGTCAACCAGGCTTGAGTGGGACAACAGAATTTTTCATGAAATCCAATCTGGATCGGGCTCCGGATCTGGAACGAAACAAGAACAATAAGGAGGTCCCATACTGTGATAACATCTCGCCCGTACCACCAAATGTCCTTCGGTATTCTGATAAACAAAATGTCCCTCCTCGTTACGGACCATGATCTGACGACGCCATACAGGTGGATCCAAATAATAAAGGGCCACACCTCGGTCCTCATCATCATACTCCTCCAAATCCTCATCGTAAGGATCCTCCAAATCCTCATCCTCCAAATCGTACTCATCGTACATCCTCATCCTTATCACACGTAAATAAAATGTTCCGATGCCTGTGATCGGGTCCGATCCTGTATAATTATAAAATCCGTATCGTGCCACGACCGCATCGATGATGGCCAGTTTCTGGACGATCGTATAACTTTCTCCATAACACTCTGCACAGTAACGATCGACATCCACGTACTCCTCGACATCCGGGGGAATGCTGAGCAGCTAAAACATAAACAAAGACACGCCTGTCAAACGTTCTTCCAGTAACATGAATCGAACCTCGGGCGTATAGGGTCGTCTCTCGTGCACATGAAAGCGACCACTCCACGTACAAAAACATCGGTCGGCACGGACCATAATCTACGAAAAATCCACAGTACATCGAGGTGTTAGTTCCCATAAGACACGCATCTGATAATGATCATCATTCCACACGAGGGTATAAGATCTCTCGACCGCAGACGATTTTTCCCTACGACGTTTGTAGGTCCCCTGGCAATGTCGTGCATGCTCCTGCGGTGCTATGTTCGTTCGCTGATCATTGAGTCGATCAAGACAATACATGCATGTAATGGGTCCATACGAACAACAAGGTGAATCCCAAAACGTAAACCCATCCCCATTGGCGAACACCGTCATGAACTAAAAATAAGCACCATCAAAATAATTAGGGGCGCCATTGATTGAATTGATTTGTTGTTGATTGATTTCGTCTTTGATACTCGTCCAGACTCGAAAATGAACAGCCTCTTCTTTGGAGGAATGGGGTCTGCTGTACGATCCAAATTTAGGCAGACTGCACCAGGTCTAAACAGAAAAACGACATCCACGTTAATAGGAGAATCGACTATCGGCGACGACGGCGACGACGAATACGACCATGAGTACCGACCGCCCTCCATAACTCCGCTATAATGTCTAGTTCTTTTTCCGTCCAACCCCTCTGGGATGAAAAGCGAGTACATGGGCGTCTACACCAAGTCTAATGAAAAAAACAACAAAACAGTCACCATCGTCTCTGAGGACAGCACGCACACCAACACCAACACATGGTCGTATTCTGAAAAACGTAACATAGGTTATCGACGGCTGTATATCGTAACGAGTCCAGAAGACGGATCCCAAAAATCCACATCAATCCTCTTCCACAACTCCGCCGTAATGTCCATCTCTTTTTTCGTCCAACCCCGTTCGTAAGAATAACGAGTAAACTGATTCAGACGACACCACATCTAATAATAAAGAGAACGAAACGTATGATTCAATATCCCGTCCCAAAAGAGACCCGTACCCCTAAGACGAAAGCAATAAGAAGTACACGATCCGTATCCATAAGAGGTACAACGTCCGGGTGGAGCCAAGTCTGGAAAGATCGACGAAAACCAAAGCCACTGTCAATTAAAAAAATCAACGGTCACGGTTACTGTAACCGTAATAAGGTTCAAACTCAATATAAGTAGATCGGCGACCCCCCGAATAACAACGACGACGTCCGTAGGAGACTTCCAACCCGTCACATCGACAACGAACGAGACACCCGTAACACAGGCAACCAAAATAGTTGAGGTCCAGTCGTTTCAAACAGTGAATGCACGTGGCGGCAGTCTCCGTACAACGTTGAGGACACACCCACTTGATCCAAGTCCATCGATCCTTCGCCCTCGGTGGATAGCCACTCAGTGGATAACCTCTGGTTCTATGTTCCTCCACCACCATCTATTAACAAAAAGAACCTATCTTAGAACCTCATTCAAATAACGCCGTCTCCAACGAATCTGCTTCATCGTTCTCGGAGGACGTGCCCGTCGCCACAGCCAACAACCATTCCTCCATACCCATCTCGATAGCCTCTCATCCCCGAACGTATCCTCAAATTGACAAATCACCTACGAAAGAAAAAACGACCTATCTTAGAATCTCAGTCAAATAACACCGCCTCCATCGACGCTGCTCCTCCGTTCTCAGGGGTCGTCTCCGTCGCCACACCCAACGATCCTCTCTCCATATCCATCTCGAAATCCTCTCATCTAATGTTTGTTCCAATTGACAAATCACCTACAATAAAGCAAAAAACTGGGTCCAACTATACCCCTGACACAAATAACACCAGTCCCCCAAATCATGACGACACGGTGGAAACCCATAACCCACGTCACAGGTACAAATCAAACATCCCGGACGACGGTAAGACGCATAAGACACCCCACAATTACAGTCACAGTCCCACATAACTGCAACGACATTCCCATTCGACCCAATGATTGTCCACCTCCGACCTAGTGACCACCATGACCTACAAGAAAACAACGACAATGAGGAGATCGAAACGGCATACACAAAAGACCTCTCCGGAAGACGGGCCATCGACACCAACGACACACGACCATCCCTTCTGGACGACGAGACCGAAACCTGCCCGTACAATACCGATACCCCGGACAACTCATCGCGCCCAAAAGACAATACCGACATTTCATGCGTCGGCTTCCCGCAGGATTACCCCCAGGGGGAAACCGTCGGCACGGTCCGCATTCAAAGACGATAGTCGATTCTCCTACGTACGTCGCCGTCATCTAAAAGACATCAAATAAAATAAACGAATCTATCAGATCCGCTTCGATTTCCACCCAATACAAATACCCGGTACGTACCGTGCCATGTTGAGCGCAACGTGGTAGACGGAGTAACTCTTCGTGAATGGGGTTCCAACGTTCCCTCCGGTCCTTCTCTCGTTCCTTCTCCTCCTCTCGATCTCGAACCTTCAATACATGATGACGTACTTCGGGAGGCAACAGGTCCCAATACGAAGCCTCGTCTCGGGTCGCCGGAGTCTTCTTGGTAGTCTGACCTTCTTTTCGCCAACGACCATTCTCTTGCTTGACCCAAACCTCTTGCTCATACTCTGGGTCTTGCTCCACCTCCATAGTACGTCTGGCGACTGCCATCTCCATCGCACGTCTCTTGGGTTCGGATGCCATGACTTTTTCTGAGCCTCCTCACTCGATCGAACTACTTAACAGGAATCGTTCCACCAATCCCCGTGCTCCTAAGGGGTCACATGACTCTCTGGGGGGATACCCCCCCATCCCCCCAGGAGACCTATCTCGCTCCGGATTGGTCCATCTAGGGTACACGTCAAGGTCGTTCAAGGTGACTCTTTCTCTATAAAAGACACACCGTCTTCTTCAAACAAAAAACATCTCATCATGGAAAGTGATAGTGATAGTGACTTGGTTGAAGCACTCGACGAGTTTGAACAAATTGGAGGTGCTGCTCCAGGACGTTTCGTCTTTGAAAGACTTCCTGTGGTCGAACGGCGTAGTGTCCGTCTCGGTGTTCGTGAACGCGTCTTTCAACTTCGCCCTCGACAGATGGGAGCGTTCATCCCCCGACAACGTCTCACCGATGCCCTCGTGCAAGGTCTTCGTACCGCTCTAGATGACTTAATCAACGATCAAGACATTCCCGATGGCGATCGCATTTACATCGCTCTAGCCTCCAATCGTATCGCCAATGCCTACAACGGTTGGGGACTACGGGCTGGAGAATGGCGCGCTCAAGGTCCCCGCGTGGATGCTTTACTTGGGAATCTTTCCCACATGCTCAACTCGAACGAACAATTTGAAATGGACGATTCCTTCACCCTCTCCTTCGTTCACGTACGCGGGGCTCCCACCGGTTCCGGTTACAAAAGAAAACATCTACCAGGGCATCAAGCGTCGACGCGTCTCAGAGAATTCAAGCGCTGTGTCTTACGCGTTCCACAGGATGACCAACATCTATGCTGTCCACGTGCCATCGTTCTGGCTCGAGGGGTCCATCAACATCGAGACGATCCCCAAAGGCGCCGACAATGGACTCGCTGTCGCGGTAACCATCGTCGCATCACACGAGCGGCTCAAGACCTTCTAGAGGAAGTCGGTCTTCCTCCTCAACCCTGCGGTCCTGAACAACTTCAACAACTCGTCACCGCTCCCAGTCTTCAAGACTACACCCTCGTCGTCGTGGATGCCAACCGCGCTTATGCTTGTTTTGCTTACGGTCGCGGGGACACGTTGTTAGGACTCTTACACGAAGACGGTCATTACGATGCCTTGTCTTCCTTACCCGGTTTCTTCGGTCAAGATTACTTTTGCAGTCAGTGTTTCCAAGCCTACCATCATTTGGGTCAGCATGCCTGTCGTAACAACCAAGCCAATCATTGCGGAGCCTGCTTGCAAAACGGGTGCCCTGATCATACCGAGGCCTACCGACAGTACCGCTCGGCTCAGACCCCCTGTATTCTCTGCGGACGTTCTTTCTACGGAGACACGTGTCTCCAAACCCATCGGACCAAGACCCACGCCGGTCAACCCGCGGATCCTGAACATCCTTCCGTCTGTGCCACCCGTCGTCAGTGTAAAGAATGTCACCGCACGTTACGTGGTCTCAAAGAGATCCGAACTCATCGGTGCGGGTATCGGAAATGTTCGTGCTGCCATCAAGACGTCGACGTTCATGCCCATCGATGTTTCTTACAAGTCGAAAAGACTCCCGCCGAAGAACGACGCTTGACACGGCAGCGACTCTCTTTCCAAAGGATCCTGAATCAGGGACTGGCGCCTCTCTTAGAAAACGAGGCCGCTGGCTTGCACGCTTTCCTGGCGGGCGATAACGAGGACGACGACGAGGACGAAGAGGAACCACCCTTGCACGTTTTCTTTGACATTGAGAGCATGCAAGTCGAGGGACGTCACGTGCCCAATCTGGTGGTGGCCGAAACAGAAGACGACGACGATCCTCCCGTCTCGTTCCAAGGAGATGACTGTCTCTTTCATTTTCTAGAATGGTTAGAAACACTCACCGAAAACGGAATGCGACCCCTAACAGTCATCGCTCATAATTTCAAAGGGTATGACAGTTATCCCATCATCGACGAACTCCATCGGCAAAAGAGAGACTTGGACCAAATCCGAAACGGTGGGAAAGTCCTCCAACTCACCTACCCTCACGAACACACGACCATACGATTCATCGATTCGCTCTCCTTCTTCCAGATGCCGCTGAGCGATTTCCCCAAGACGTTCGGGCTCACCGAGCTCAAGAAGGGATACTTTCCACATCTGTTCAACACCCCCGAACATCAAACGTATGTAGGCCGACTTCCCGACAAAGCCTTCTACATGCCCGACGGCATGTCCGTCAAGAAACGCCGCGACTTTGATACCTGGTACGACGACCAAGCGGCACGTGAGGTCGTCTTTGATTTCCAAGCCGAACTCTTAGCCTACTGCCAATCGGACGTGAAACTCTTGAAACAAGGATGTCTCACTTTCATGCGGGATTTTCAAGGACGCGCTGAATTCAATCCCTTTGAACAAATGACGGTCGCCTCTGCCTGTAATCGCTACTTGCGTATGCACTGTATGGAAGAGGACTCCATTGCTTCCGAACCTCCCCTAGGATGGCGAGGTCGTGTCAATCATTCCCAAGCCTCCATGGAATGGTTGACGTGGTGCGAACACCATCTACGACAACGAGCCTACCTGGCCCTCTCGCCGGAAGAACACGAGAACCACGAAGCCCTAGCTCGTGCCTACGGCCACTACGATCCTCATCATCCCTTGCATCGCCAACGTATCCAGCATGCTCGGAACGAGGGCGAGTACCGCCTTCCTGGTACCCGATACACGGTCGACGGTTACGATGCGGATACCAAGACCATCTACGAATTCTACGGGTGCTTCTGGCACGGATGTCGGACCTGTCATCCCCAACGCACCGACGTGCATCCGACCTTACTCGATCGCACCATGGACGAGGTCCGTGCTCTCGTCGACAAGAAACGTACGTTTCTCATCAACCATGGGTACCAAGTCGTCACCATGTGGGAATGCGCCTGGAATGCCCTCAAACAAACCAATCAAGACATCATGGACTTTCTAGTCCGTCAACACCTCCAAGCCCCCCTTGAACCACGCGATGCTTTTTACGGAGGTCGGACCAATGCCGTACGTCTCTACGCTCACGTCGATGAGGAGAAGGAGGAAGAAATCCGATACGACGATTACACGTCCTTGTATCCTTGGGTCAACAAGTACGGCACCTATCCACTCGGTCATCCCACGTTCCTCTACGAGCCCGACACCACCGATCTCTCGCCTTATTTTGGGTTGGCCAAATGTACCGTCCTTCCACCCCAACGTCTCTACCATCCCGTGTTGCCTTACCGCAGTCACGACAAACTCACGTTTCCCTTGTGTCGTACTTGCGTCGAAGAGAACATTTCCAAACCCCTTTTGGAAAAGACGCATGCCTGTCATCACACGGACGAAGAACGTGCCCTCGTCGGTACCTGGTGCACCCCCGAACTCGACATGGCCGTGCAGAAAGGTTACGTCATTCAACACGTTCACGAAGTATGGCATTTCGATCAGCAACGTACGGGACTTTTCCAATCCTACGTGGATACGTGGCTCCAAATCAAAGAAGAAGCCAGCGGTTGGCCCGAAGGCTGCACTACCCCTGCTCAAAAACAAGCTCACGTCGATGCCTACTATGCTCGGGAAGGCATTCGTCTCGATCCCACCAAGATCGAAAAGAACCCTGGACTCCGAGCCCTGGCTAAGATGATGCTCAACTCCATGTGGGGCAAGTTCGGGCAACGGATCAACAAGACTCAGGTCCGAGAATTCACCGAACCTCAATCGTTCATCGAGTTCCTCGATAGCGATCAACACGATGTCCGTTACGTCAGTTCCCTGACCGAAGACCGGGTCGAAGTCCACTACAAACTCCAAACGCACGATGTCTTGCCTTCACCCAACCTCAACATCTTCATAGCCGCCTTCACGACCTGTCATGCCCGACTCCGTCTCTATCGAGCCCTCGATCATCTCGGTGAACGCGTGCTCTACTTCGACACCGACTCGGTCGTCTATCTCCATCGTCCTGGCGACCCACCCTTGGACCCTCCACGAGGCGCCTACCTTGGCGACTTCAAGGATGAATTG
>NC_090869.1:23564803-23567303 GCF_036669935.1 Montipora foliosa | reverse complement strand
GCAACGTCTTATCTGGCTGTTATCTATGCCTGCATTTATGCATGTGCCGAAACAAAGAACATCATGCAAAAGCTGACAGGAGTTAATTTTATTCTGGAGGACAGAACAAAGATGTGTCTAAACAAGAGAAATGAAGGAAGCAATGACCATCCTCAGTGCTCTGGCTACTCACAACCCTAAGGAATATCATGAATGGTGTAAACGCTGATAGTAATATCAATGCTGACACAGCCAAGAGCGTCGGGGAGAAGATGCTAGCGTCAGCGAAGGGAACGTTAACCATAGACTACTCATTCAAACGAAGTGCCCAGACAGTCACTATAGCATCCAAGTCCTCCGTAAAGATTGAGTACAAGTACAAGTTGACCCTCAACTTGTATTTCAGAAATTATTTCGGGACGAGCTCTGCATATATCCCACAGCTCTTTCGACTACCCATTTATGTTAAGGCAGCCACCAAAGCCATCATTAGCAGATGCACTATGGGCAAAGCTTACACCAGAGGCTAAGACACAACCTGAAGGGAACATACAGTACGTGCTGGACGGAGGTTCTCTTCTCCATCGAGTCCCATGGCCCAGAGGTGACGCCGCAAATGGTGACGCCGACCTACTTGTAATCAAAACCGCTGTAGAGTCTGCCATAAAGAATTCCATGGTTCTAGTTGGGGATGGCACAGATTTGCCAGTCCTTCTGTGTTACCATGATTCCGAAGGTGGATGTGGCCTCTTGTTTTGACCTGAGACAAAGGCAAACTCAAGATGTGCCCGTGTCTGGCATATGAAGAAAGTGAAAGAGCAGCTGGGTAAGGAAGTTCGCAGAAATTTCCTTTTCCTTCACACCGTCACTGGATACGACACAACATCGCGCCTCTATGGAGTTGAAAAGGCAACAGCCCTGAAGAAACTTGAGAATGTACCTTACTTCAAAGAGCACGCTAACGTTGGTCTTCATCTGTCATTCTGCTGTTTCTGGCGTTGTCACTGCAGGTGAAAAATCACTTTTATCATGTTTTGGAGGTAAACCAGGGGTAGGTTAACTCTATCAGATATCAGCGTTACTTCGAAAAACTTGCAGCCAAGACATCTCATATCGAGCCACAGAATCTGCCCCCAACAGCAGCAGTGGCCCGATTTCACAGCCTACGCGTCTGCTTGCAGGTAAAGCAGTGGTAGAAGAAGTTGCAGGCATGTCAATGGAAGACTGGGGGTGGAAACTCCCTAATTATCAAGTATTTCCTGTTGCAGCAGACTTGCCGCCTACCCCAGAATCTCTTCTCTAGTTAATCAGATGCAACTCTTTGTCTGACTGTAGCAATATAATCGAGGTGCAACAAATTTGTCGCAAGAATGGTACGCAGTGTTCCCCAGTCTGTGGCCAATGCAAAGGTCTTTGTGCACAAATTCTTTGAACACTGTAGACTAGGAAAGTGAACATTTGGAAGACTAGCATTTTTATAAATACATTGTATATGTAGCATGTGTAGAATTGAACAAAGAGGTAGCTTTGTTGCGATGATATAGGCCTTTTCTTGTCGTGAGTCTTAAGCATTTATGTCTTGTAATGTTTCGGCAAAATAAGATTTCACCGCTGGCTCTAAATAAACCTTAATAATTCACTAAGTTAAATATATTTTGTGGAAAAGTCTTTCACGATTAAAGCCTTAAAATCATTGTTCTTAAGGGTAGATTCTTAGTTTTGGCGAAATGCCTCGAATTATACAAATAAAAAACGCTGAACGGCAACTTCCGGTTGACAGCCTCGTTTTCGTGCTATAGGAAAAAGAAACTTATTTTATGGGTGCAGTTTGGAGGTGTTCCCATGCTTGGATCTTTAGGGACTTTTAGTACGTTCATGCATAGGATATTCCTAACTGGTCAATGACGAGAAAGCTTCTTTTGCAATTAGTTACAGGTCCGACCACAAAATGCCTGGACTATAAATAGAATTACATGATCGGAAGTTATGAGGGAGTGAATTCCACCGCTCAGGAGCTGCACAAGAGAAAGCTATCTTTCCATAAGAGTTGAGATTATAAGAGAGCTTAGACAGAAGATGGAGGTTAGACGACCTTTGAGTCCTTGAAATTCTATAAGGTTTCATTGATTAAGTCAGACAAATAAGACGGTGCACAGTTATTGAGGATTTTGAAGCTAAGAAGTAAAATCTTATATTGAATTCTTTGTTTAATGGGTAGCCAAATTCTGTAGGCTATGCAGAATTGGGGTAATATGTTCGGATTTGTGAGAAAAGGTGAGGACTCTGGCTGCAGCATTCTGTACCAGTTGTAGCTTTTGCACTGAAGATTTAGACACGCCATAAAGAAGCGAGTTGCAAATATCTAATTTAGAAGAAATGAATGCGTGGATAAGTTTCTCACAGGCCTTAACGCTGATATGTTTCCTGATTTTGCAAATGTTCCTTAAGGACGTTCGCGCCAATTGTTTCTGCGCATCCTTACTGCGCACGCAAATGCACACGCCACGTCATACACGAGCGC
>NC_090869.1:23544803-23559803 GCF_036669935.1 Montipora foliosa | reverse complement strand
GAGCTCCGCGCGCGCGCGGAGCACCATAGTTAAGAAAATATGGTAACCCATTGGTAACCCATCGATGTGAGAAAATTTGGTTTTATAGCCATGACGTCATAAACGTCCGTACGTCCCTCATGTATGCCAATGTGACCAGTACACGTAACCATATCACGGGCTCAAGTTATATCTTTTTAAATTCATCGTGACCCATTTCTCTGATAGCTGTAGTTTCTGAGAGTGAATCTAGCCCTGCATCTGATCCTTCCTCCCTGTCATCTGCTACATCTGAACTTGAAGAGGGATTTAAAATTGCCTGCTTTGCAATATTTCCAAGTTCTTCAATTTTATCTTTCAGGAAGTCCTTGCATAGTGGGCATGAAATAACATCATTTAGACAAGTCTTGTGAAAAGAATGGAAGTGTTAGTTTTAAGAAAACGTTTCTCATTTATTCGAATCATCTAGAGTTTGATTACAGCTACGGAACGTGTTAGAATCTCACAAAAATAAGTCGCGTAGATCGCCCACCAGGGCGTAGGAATTATCGTGAGGAAATGCGCAAATACCCAACTTCTTCTACACCTAAACTCGGATCACGTCCTATATGAAATAAATACTAGGCGAATCTCTCATAGTAAAAGAAGAAATTTGCTACTCGTGCTATCAGTAAGGTTATGGAACCTGCTACTGCTACCCTTTTCCCTGTCTCCATTGGTACAAGCGTAAACCGAAGTACGTAAGTTTTTTATCCTTTTATTTGTCCTAACCTTTCAAGTGTTGCATTTGTCAAATGCTTGTCAAAATGATGATCGTTTTCGTCGTTTTCTTACTGTATTAATATCAAAGCTATAGTAATTTAAGTCGTATATCTAGGTATATTCTTTAGCTTTCGACGCAACACTTTTCGATTTAAAATCTCTAGGATATTGTTGTAACCGTCCAAATATATATGCCGTACACGCGCTACACGTCCATATTAAGCCTCATGCAAGGCATGTGTAGCCTTTGTTGTTTCTATTTTTTGTCGTATCGTGCCACGTATCAAGCTTATTTTATGCTAAGATAAGTTAGAATCTATAATAATTGTTAGTATCTTAAATATCCTATTTCAGTTCGAACCTACGATCTATCTGAGAACTACAACTTATGAATAACTACAGTTGGCTTCTACATCTGTAAACCTTTATCATCCAGACTACGAACATTATCCTGTACAAACTACGGATTTATTTGTTACCGTTCGACTTCGATTTGTCAACTCCACCATCAGTATTTATAGCAATAACACTGTACACAGCCTTGGTTGATTATTTTCTGATTGTCCATATATTAAATTACTTTGAATCAATCCGTTGAGTTCGAAATTCTATCTTGTACCAAGAGATCCTGTGACTGTTTGAGAGCTTTGGAATATTGGCAACCTCCGTTAGTTCCGGGCAGTTACAGGAAGCAACCTGTCAGAAGAATCCAGTCTTCATTTGGGTTTGAATTTTCAGTCTGGTAAGTCACACTGTTTCTTCTATTTACAGCATTTCTTTTAAACTTAATCATTTTTCTGATGTTTACTTGTCTTAACGCCGCCACTACAACAAAGCTCCACTGGTCTGGATAAACATGCGCGCACTCTGGGGAAAACACTCGACAAATCTGTATCAACAACTACGAAACTACATAGGAATCTTTGATGAATACCGTGTTGAAAATACCCGCAGCATCCTCCGTGCACAATCAAAACCTTCTGACACTGCAGAACAACTTAGAAAAAAAGCCAAGCAGATCTTCCAATCTAAAGAACAACAGGCCAACTTCAGATCTCATTTCACATCTCCTTCGCAGTTCTCTTTTTCCCAGAACCAACTACAATTCCTTAAAGTCAAATGTGCTCTAATACTATGCTCAATGTTTACTCAGATCTCGTAGTTTTAAAAAGCGGTATAAAGATCATCTCCTCAAATGTCAGTCATAGTTTTGCATTTCCAACTAAATTTCACTCTGTAATCATAATCTATTATTGTTTTCTGACTTTTCTGTAAGTAATTTTTAGTGTAACATCTCCATTCAGTTTTCATAACACTTCTTGCTTGCCATTCTTTAGTTGTAAGTAAGCAGCAGCCAACTAGAAAGCTTTGCTACTTTGGCTGTTGCACATTAACTCATAAATTGTAAGCACAGTTATATACCTTCTATTATATTGTTTTCTATAGTTTCTTTTTTCTGTTGTACTAAATTCAGTATATGGCCTAATTTCAGGGATTTAACTTTTCACCAAGCCTTAAAAAACCGTGGATAAGGCAGTTTTGAGCACAATTCAATCGCTTATTACGTTTTAAACGGCTCTGTGAAGTGAATTTCTCAATGTCATAAATGCACTATAGGCTACTCTTTGCGGGCATTTTTATGCCTGCCGTAAATCTAGCGTGAAAATCAGTTTTCGAAATGGCCTAATTTCAAAGATGTAACTTCTCACCAAGTCTTTTACCGTAGTTAAAGCAGTTTAAGGCATATTTCAATCACTTATTACGTTTTAAACGGCTCCGTGAAGTGAATTTCTCAATGTCATAAAAATACTATAGTATACGTTTTGCGGGCATTGTTGTGCCGGGTAATCTAGAGTGAAAATCGATATTCAAAATAGGCCTAATTTCAAAGATCTATTGTTTCACCAAGCATTAGACCGTAGATAGTTTTAAGCGTATTTCAATGGCTCATTACGTTTTAATTAAACGGCTCCGTGAAGTGAATTTCTCAATCTCATAATTGTACTATAGTATACCTTTTGCGGGCATTGTTATGCCGGGTAATCTAGGGTGAAAATCGATGTTCAAAATGGCCTAATTTCAGAGATTTAACTTCTCACCAAGTCTTTTACCGTGGATAAAGCAGTTTTAAGCATATTTCAATCACTTATTACGTTTTAAACTGCTCCGTAAAGTTAATTTCTCAATGTCATGAATTTACTATAGTATACCTTTTGCGACCATTTTTATGCCGGGTAATCTAGAGTGAAAATCGATGTTCAAAATAGGCTTAATTTCAAAAATCTATTTTTTCACCAAGCATTAGACCGTAGATAGTTTTAAGTGTATTTCAATGGCTCAGAATTGGAATGCTGACATTTTGAGTGTTAGCCATTTGTCAGAGCAAAATGATTTGGTTTTGCTCTGACAAAGGGCAAACGCTTGAAACGTCAGCTTTCCAAATCGTTCACAGTGGTAATTCGACCTCTATCAACATGTTTGAGAAAACCAAATTTATCTGTTTGTCTGCTTCCTTCACTTTTTAAAAAAAATCCTTTTGGCCTCATTTACCATTTTTATATTGGAGTTCTCTGAGGCCCTCCCAGGGGGTTTTGGGGAACAAGAGAGCATGGCTAATTTGAACTGGTGGACAGGGGAACGATGTGGAAATATTTTAGGGAACAAGGGAACGAAAATAATTTTAGGGGTCAAAAAGCTTGGAACAAGTTTGAAAGTAATTTGGGGAACAAGGGAACACAAGCAAATATTTAAAGGATCAAGGAGGCAAACCCCCCTTCCCTCCTGGGAGGGCCTCTTCTATGGATAGGCGAATTTACTCGGTAGGGAATATTGTATTCTTCTGTTACCTACAATCCTGGTCAAAGGTTGTTGGGAAGGTTGCGCGCATCACTTCACTTCACACCTAATTCGATTATTCAGTAACTATTGGCTGAACTATTCAGGAAAGAGCATGCTCTTGTGGCCCCCCTACCCCATATTCAATGTTGGAAGAAAAGTCACCATTTTGTTTGGTGCAAAATCCAACATTGATAAGGGGGGGGGCTATCTCAAGTGTGACGCTACCTTCCCAACACTTTTGTCCAGGATTGTAGCCTGTCTATGGCCCAAGATAACGGAATACAATAAAATACTTCAAACCACATCATGAAACAAACATATCATAGCAGCTCAACTTATGATACATACAAACTTTAATAAAGCAAGATTGCCCTTTGGGATTTTCAATAGTCATTTACAAGTTCAAAATGGCATAAATCTATGACATGTCTACATTTTAAATTATAGTGATTTATAAATAAAAGTTCCAAAAAAAAAAATCATTTTTCAACATTTGCAATAAGGATGCCTTGAACCCCTTGAGGATGGGTACTTGCTTTAGGCTGCCACAAAAGTTATTCCACAATTTAGTTGCATGGTAGGGAAAGGTATGGCGGGGCAAGCGAGTTCATGCATTTATATGCACGATAGTTTTTAAAGTAGTACTCTGATAAACTTCTTAACATATGTTTTGGATTCAAAGTGAAAGCTGTCGTGAAAGGCTGCCACTTTTCACAGTAAATTACTCATATTCTAACTTGTCTCTCGCTTCTGGGAAGTTACTTCATATAGCTGTGTAGACAACAGGCAAGAATTGAGCTAAAATCAAACAACTTTCTTTGACTTTTGGCAAAACGCAAATTTTAGCCTGACATTTGCTGTAAACATGATACTAAATCTCCCCATTGACAAGGACAGGTGTCTTATTGCATGTTGCCCTCAGTAAATGCAAATGAATGTTCGGAAAAACAAGGGAATTTAATGTTAGTACTACCTAATAAAATTTTAAGACCTCACAAACTTGGTATTGCTTATCAAACACTGCAGGTCTTGGAGAGTTCATTCATATGCAACAAAAGCAGTAGCCACGCTCAGACTGCCACTGGGCTAATGGCGATGGTCGGTGATACTGCAGTTGTTGCTCGAACATTATTGGAAGGTCAGTTGCATGTAATTTTATAGCATTTATGGGCGTAAAATAACCATTTATTTTGTTTTATTATTTACTTTTCAGAAACTTAAAACTAAAATGAAAGTAAAGCAGCCACAAGACTAATATCACAAGGATATAACTAATGTAATGATGCCTTGGCATTATGGGTATCTAGTATATAGTTATGTTCTGTAACTTAGGTGAAGCAAAAGCAATTAACATGAATTGAATTTCCATTTGAAGGAATTTTATATCTCTTGCACCTCTAATTATCACTGGACTGAAATGGACGTCATTCGAGCACTGATGATCACAGCAAATGAGTGTCCTCTGTATTTTCAAGGGGAAATACATCTTACTTTCCTGAGATGAAATATCATGATTACCATGACAACGTTTACAAACTGTAAATAGAAAATGCAACAAAATTATTTGAAAAGCTACTAACAAATAATTTATACGTAAGTTGGGTTCAGATCAACAACTAGGGTGGTGTAGTGTGTTCATTGGAGTACAATAGAGGTCAATGTAGTGGTTGTAGTGTCGTCATCTAAGTACTAAATTCAGACAAGTAACTCAGTTCATTGCTGTATGTGCACCGTAGTTTCAACAAGGTGATATTCATAGTGGTACAACGGTACTGTAATTTCTACTTCTACTGAAGAGCTGTAATTTTACATCATCTATTAGTAGTTTCACAGTAGACTAAGTGTTATAGATCTTGAAGTACATTTACTGTGTAATAATTTTACCAAGACATTCAAGGGTTTGTAAAGTAAGAGTACAGTACTCTGATCAATTAAAATCGATACACTACAGTGGTGTTGCAAGCGACTCCTCTACTAAGTGACAAAAAATTAAAGGATGGAATTCAACATTTTGATGCAAGATGAATTACGGTGATATTTTTCCATCATGTAAGACAATGAGGCAAGAAAATCAGGAAGGAAAACATGAAGAGAAAGCACTTACCGACCCAATGAATTGATTGAAGGAACGGAGTAACGAATAATCAAGCTTATTTCTCCGTCAAACAGTCCTCAAAAAGTGTGCCCAACAATCACGAAAATATGGTAAAAACCTGGGTTAATCTAAATAGCTGAACACAAGCACAAATATTTTCGAGCAGTATCCCCAAGTCAAGCCCGAGCTCTTCTTCGTTTACGTATGTGAGTACGTATGTACTGTTGGACGTACTATAGTACACTACGGTCGGGTGATACCCGGTACTTTGGGACCCTTTTGGTGATACCCAGTACCTTTCGCGAGAATCGGGTGCTACAAGACAGCTCGAGTGGGCGGAACTTAGTCGATCCTGAATACGGAATACGGGGAAGACCCAAGGAAGTGTTTAGCTTTTGACGGCGTTGAATATTATTTTCTGTGACCTTAGAAGAGTCGACACAAAGACATCTTTGAGACGCATTTTTGATCGATTGAAGATAAAATGGATTCATTGCACAAGAAAGTGCTGTGTAACAAAACAAGCTCGATCATGCTAAGAATTTCTAACCCGACAGTTCTGTCGGCATTTCTTTCGCATATCTTCACTTCTTCGGACAAGGAAGAAATTGAAGCGAGACACAAAAATTATGGACCCACGGTTGGAACCCAAGCTTTGATCCAATTGCTGGAGAAGCGAGGGCCAAACGCTTTCCAGGCTTTCATCGATGCTTTAAAAGACGATGCAATTAAACACGATGATTTGGCCGCAGAACTGGAAAATGAAGAAAGAAGGCTGAGTGAACAGGGTAGGTTTTTGCACACTTCAGTTGTCACCTTGTGAACATCGATATTTCGTGGGTTGGGCAGCAAACAGTCCTAGCATAGGGGTAAACGAGACTCTGCACAATCCATCCCGGGTTTTGCTAAAAGCAGGCCCGCGGCCCAGCGGCCCGCGGCCCACGGCCCGCCACGGCCCAGCGGCCCGGCGGCCCGAAGGCCCAGCGGTCCGCGGCCCACGGTCCGCCACGGCCCGGCGGCCCGGAGGCCCACACAGTTTTGTTGTCCAGCGGTAAATCCACGCGCATGCTCAGATTTTCATCGGGTTTGGGCGCGCAAATGAAAGACGGTGAGTTTGAATTCGTTTACCATTTTAATAATCATTTCAATCCTTTTCGATCCTTTCTTTCGTTGCATGTTGCTAAGTGAAAAATGTTGTCATTCTCTGTTGTCTTCGTCTGTTTACAACAACAAACAGAAACAAGGATTCAAATGTCTAAAATGGTAAACGAACTCAAACTCACCTTCGTCCATTTTGCACTTCCAAACCCGATGCAGATCTGTGCATGCGCGCAGATTTACGGCTGAACAGAAAAACTGTGGCAAATGAGAACTGAGCTACCGGGCCTCCGGGCCTTCGGGCCGCCAGGCCGCCGGGCCGTCGGGCCGTCGCGGGCCGTGGGCCGCGGGCCGCTGGGCCTTCGGGCCGCCGGGCCGCTGGGCCGTGACGGGCCGTGGGCCGCGGGCCGCTGGGCCGCGGGCCTGCTTTTAGCAAAACCCATCCATCCCATATAATATAATCACTTCACCAATATTGTTAATATTCAAAAGATAACTTCTCTTTCCAAATTCAAGACTCCAGTGGTGGCTCAAACCAGTTTGGACGCTTCCAAGTGACGCTCTTGTTATAAGGGTCAGCACCACAACATTGTATCATGTATTAGTAAAAGTGGGATCCAAATAAAACACGAGTTATTGCTGAACAAGATACAGTCATTATTACTGTACGATGTAATATGCCACTGTGACAATGGGAAAGCCCAGCAAAAACACCCAATATTTTTTATTTAGTTGCTCATATCTCAAAAACGAAGTTGGTGACCCCCCTTTTTTCTTGCTGAAAAGTGATTAGAAGATCAGGATGAAACTTTTTGCAAAGTTTAAAAACTTCTTTTTAGCAGATTCAGGGTTATCTTAAAAACATCACAGGTAACTTATTACACCACAATAATGAACACATCATGTTTGGAAATAATTGGTGTTTTACATTGAACCATAACATTGTTGTTATGTGATACAGTGTTGTAGCGTCATTCGATCTAAAGAGAGTGTCCTCTAAGTGTTGAAACCCTTTCGAACCTCCGTAAATTGTGTAAAGAGATTGGGAGCTTAATCGTTGGCGCAGTGGTGGGAGCACTCGCCACCCAGGTTCTGGTCATTTTTTGGTTTTCTACTCTGCTCCAAGACGTTTTCCTTCAGGAACTACGTTTTCCCTTCACCTATAAAAAAAAAACACTTGATTTTATTTGAGTTGAGTTAATTTGAGTTGATTTCTATGTACAGTTCCTGCAATTAATGTCCCAACACTAGAAATACCATACCATAATTATTTACTTCCAGTTTTTTACATATTTTATCTTTTGTCATAGAAATAAGATTTGGGATAGCCCAGACTTAATAAAACTTTAATTTTTCCTTTAAATTTTGATTCATTTGTAAATATGTACAGTATACAAGTGTATCACTCAATTTCAAGTTGCCAGTTTTTAGTAGCCTTTACGTAGAGAGATTTACAACTGTATTCAAAGATTATTATTATTATTTTTTTTTTTTTTTATTATTTTATTATTATTATTATTATATATTATATTATTATTTTATTATTATTATTATTATAGTCAGGACAGGGTAGGAATTTTGGTTGCCCAATGGGCATAATCTTTGGTTGCCCAATGGGCATAATCTTGTTAATGATTCTTTCCAGCAAGACATGAACATTGTGCACCTATTGGGAAAGTGATAGTTTAGAGGGGGCAACTGAAAATTGAAATTTATTGACCAACTGGGCAACTGGATAATTTCAAATAATTACCGTCGTTTTCATCTAAGCGTGGACACACGACAGGAAAACATGTTCTTTGAAGTTTGAGTTTGGCAGCCGTTAACATAAGCAAACTTTTGCGTGCGGTAGTTTGACTGAGCGTATTTGAAGCATACTTTATAAGATCAGGGTCAATCTCTTAGAAAAAGTCTTTTATATCCAGTCTTGCTACCATTCAAGGAAAACTTGCATGAACATCCCTCAAACTGTGACGGATTGAAGACAAAACTTGTCATGTTTGCAACCAGTTAGAGCATGTTTTCCCCGTGACGTGTCCACGCTTAGGTGAAAACGGCGGTATTTCTTTTCCCGCCCTGCAGGAAAGTGATTATAATAGTCAGGGTGGCTTAGCGTTTGGCAAAAGTGCCTCCCAGTGCAACCCCTAGCCTCAGCCATGAGGTCGTACATGTATGTGGGCTGAGTTTCAGCCAATATCAATCTGACTCTGAGGATTTTTCTCCAGGTACTCTGGTTTTCCTCCTACATCAAAATCAACTCTCAGTCAATTACATCTAGCTGCAGGTGCATACCCTCAATAGGGATAACCTATGGTATCCTAATTCCCATTCATCAAATTGAATGAATAAAGTTGCTATTAATATTACTATTCACAACTTACGCTAAAATCTTATTGGTGGAAGGAGGTGGTAATTTGATGCTGAATATTGTTCAGTGTGCATGTAAAACATAGACAGCACATTTGCCTGCTTGTTCATAACAACCTTATGTTAATTACAAAATTCATCAAGTGGGTGATCAATCCACTTTTCATCTATAGTACAAGTTACGTTTTAGTCAACTAGAATCCTTTCTCCATTCAAGGCAGTTTTTCCATAGAATTTTGCGCGTAAAATTTGTTGTTTTCTTGCATGCACTGTGCGAAGCTGTGTAACCAGGCATAATATCGGATGATGGAAGACTGGACACCGAAATTCACAGCACCTTTCCCAAATGGTCTCGGAGATAAGCCGCACCTACGATTTTGATCGCAAATTTTTGGAAAAAAGGTGCGGCTTATCTGCGAGTCTTTACGGTAATAATAATAATAATGATAATAATAATAATAATAATAATAATAATAATAATAATAATAATAAATACATGTACATAAAGAGCTAAAAAGGTGACCATTTGTAGGCAGGTACAGGTGTGTTCATCGCTAAATGATGTTGAGGATTTGCACGTAAATGAAATGCAGACACCAACTTTGTTAGTTGCTAACTCTTCTCCAAGTTATGATCATGTATGTTCTGCGAAGCTGGGAAGAAACATCACAGATTGTCCTCTCCAAACCTGTATATTATTGCGTAGACAAAATTAATGGTATTACGCTCAACACTCCAACTCTAAACCTTAAGTTATTGTAAGTTGTACATGTAAATTACACATGATTGTTGGAGCTAGTTGACATTCCAACTTCCATAAAGTGCATCCAACAGTAACAGTCTCATCAGAAGTTCATGTTATGGAGCCACATTCAGAATTAATTTTATAAATTAAGTGCCAGAACATCATGAACTTAGACACCTTCGGTAATTAACCTATTTGTCTGAAATTTTTGTGACTTTTCATTTTTTATGAAAGATATGGTAAAGAGGTGGTGGCTTTACAGAATATCAGCCAATGCCTAGGTAACCCATCGACATCCAAACCGGCCGAAACCGGCCAGATGCCAGACGATTTTACTCGTCAATGGGGAACCCCTGGGAGTCAATGGGTTAACCCATTGACTCCCAGGGGTTCCCCATTGACGAGTAAAATCGTCTGGCGTCTGTTAATCACTCACTGAAAAATGTCTCCATTAACACGAATAAAAAAGTGTACACTATATACGAAAACTTGCAGGTATTCCATTATTTTACCCACGTAATGTTGACCCATTGACTCCTGAATTGCCCCCCATTGACGAGAAAAAGCATCTGGTGTTTAGACAGGGTAGGGCAGTCGCAGGGGTCAATGCGTTAAGGTGCATCAAATCATAGGAAACTTAAATTATTGTCTCATTGCGTTGTTTTTTTTTTTAACCCAGAAATGCTAAAGCAGTGGCCATGGAAGCTAGATGAAGACAGCACCAAGGACAAGGTTGGACAGGCCGAAGGTGTGTTAACTGATTATTTAATACGATAAATACCATACATACATTGTGATTTATGGTAAAAGTAGAAGGAAAGGAGAGATGTGTGTGGAAAAGCAGCACCGGAAATCCAACTAAATACTGGTTTTTCTTATCACATGGAGAATAGTATAAATAAATGAATAAATAAATACTTTACATAAAGAAGTAAATGGTAGCCCTGAATACCCAAATTCTAAAGCCTGGACGTACGATTGTAAATACATGTTGGTATATACATTTATTGTAGTAGATTTCATAGAAACTTTGTATTCTATTCCATAAAGAGCTGGACTACCTCGTCATGCTGTGATCCTGGACATAAATGTGCTGCAGTAAACAATGCTTCCACTTGCAGTTGCATCAGAAGTTTACATTATGCAGGTTAACATGGCTCACGTAAAGCCAAATTTGGAATTTCTTAATTATTAATTGCATAAGAACATGAACATACACACAGTCAGTGATATTGGCCTGTTTGTTTGAAAAAGTAATGAGTGGAAGTCTGACGAAGAAAGCACCAAAGAGAAGCTTGAAAATATGAAAGGTGTGTGGCACTGAAACAAATGACTGTACAGAATAGAAAAAAAACTGTCCAGAAAGGAAGAAAAAAGCTGACACTAATGATTATTCAATAGGCCATTTGCACTAAGAGGTCATGTGACATAGTTTTCATGAAAATGAAAGCTATATGATTTTGTCTTCGAAAAACGATTAGTGGGTCATATCTTAAACATAATAATAGTGATTTGGTTTTTCAAACCCGCACCATTTTCTTAAAATGAGTAAGTTCCTCGCTGGTCACGTGACCGAAATGTGATTTTTAAAATTATGAATTACTTCTTTCTGAACACAAGCTTTGCACTTAAACTTCAAGGAGGATGTTGAAAAAATTATGTGCTAACGTTTACAGCACATCTGAGCGTAACTATTAAACGTTTAACAAGATATAAGCAAAAAGTAGTTTTGGCTGCCATATTGGAGGGCAAGAGTATGCCATCCAACATGGCGGCCAATACAAATCATACTGCTTTGTTGAAAAATCAAAGTGCCATAAAATATCTTCCTTAAATGCGTTTCCTCTCAAATTTCGGGTGTAAGCTAATTTTTACATGCTCTGTCAATTTTTTGCATCAGCAAGATTCCAACTCATTGTTTAAAGGAAGCAATGGTCACGTGACCTCTTAGTGCAAGTGGCCTATACCTACTTTGAACCCTCTAACCCTTGAATGGCCTCCATTGATAAGTAAAGTTGTCTGGTGTTAGAGTAAAATCGATCAGTGTCACTGAGGAGGAAAAGAGTTAAAGGCGCCATTCATGAGTGGATGTTCATGTTTGTATTGCTAAAATTAATATACATGTGACTTGTACTGCGCAAGCTAATTAAGGCCTCAATTTGTATAATTTCATGACGTCATAGACGTAATTTACAACTTTATGACTTGCTAGTCAGAAGAACTGTGAGATGCCACTGGGTATTATTATTATTATTATTATTATTATTATTTTTTTTTTTTTTTTTTTATTATTATTATTATAGTCAGGACAGGGTAGGAATTTTGGTTGCCCAATGGGCATAATCTTTGGTTGCCCAATGGGCATAATCTTGTTAATGATACTTTCCAGCAAGACATGAACATTGTGCACCTATTGGGAAAGTGATAGTTTAGAGGGGGCAACTGAAAATTGAAATTTATTGACCAACTGGGCAACTGGATAATTTCAAATAATTACCGTCGTTTTCATCTAAGCGTGGACACACGACGGGAAAACATGTTCCTTGAAGTTTGAGTTTGGCAGCCGTTAACATAAGCAAACTTTTGCGTGCGGTAGTTTGACTGAGCGTATTTGAAGCATACTTTATAAGATCAGGGTCAATCTCTTACAAAAAGTCTTTTATATCCAGTCTTGCTGCCATTCAAGGAAAACTTGCATGAACATCCCTCAAACTGTGACGGATTGAAGACAAAACTTGTCATGTTTGCCACCAGTTGGAGCATGTTTTCCCCGTGACGTGTCCACGCTTAGGTGAAAACGACGGTATTTCTTTTCCCGCCCCACAGGAAAGTGATTATAATAGTCAGGGTGGCTTAGCGGTTGGCAAAAGTGCCTCCCAGTGCAACCCCTAGCCTCAGCCATGAGGTCGTACATGTATGTGGGCTGAGTTTCAGCCAATATCAATCTGACTCTGAGGATTTTTCTCCAGGTACTCTGGTTTTCCTCCTACATCAAAATCAACTCTCAGTCAATTACATCTAGTTGCAGGTGGATACCCTCAATAGGGATAACCTATGGTATCCTAATTCCCATTCATCAAATTGAATGAATAAAGTTGCTATTAATATTAATTACTATTCACAACTTACACTAAAATCTTAATGGTGGAAGGAGGTGGTAATTTGATGCTGAATATTGTTCAGTGTGCATGTAAAACATAGACAGCACATTTGCCTGCTTGTTCATAACAACATTATGTTAATTACAAAATTCATCAAGTGAGTAATCAGTCCACTTTTCATCTATAGTACAACAAGTTACGTTTTAGTCAACTACAATCCTGGCCAAAACAATTGGGACACCCTTTTTGCTCGTTTTTTGGTAGGGGGTGCAAGGCTTGCGTATGTGGTGAGAGCACTTGCCTCCCACAATTGTAGCCCGGGTTCGATTCCCAAGCTGTGCGTCATATGTTGGTTGAGTTTGTTGGTTCTCTTCTCTGCTCCAAGAGGTCTTTCTCTGGGTACTCCAGTTTTCTCATCTACTGTAGTAAAATACCAACATTTGTATGCGCGCCATAGTCGGTTGCACTTTAAAACGGCTCTATATTTCTTACTTTTATCATTCTTTCTTACGTACATTTGATTTGTTTTTTATTGGTTAAACACTTGTTTAAGCTTCAGTCTATCGATTTATGATGTTTAAATATTCACGAGATTGGCTCCTACAGTGTACATTGTATCTCTACAATTTTGGTGGAAGACTTCAGCACAACAAAGCGTTCAATTTTTCCACCATGTTGGATCAGTGAACACTGTTAAACCTCTATCGTCTACACTTTGGAATGATTTAAAACAAGCTGGAATACTTAGAAAGACCAGGGGACGTTGTGATGGTAATTCTGTATCAAGGAATTACTTCTCGAGGCCCATTTCTTCACTTTTCCCAAGACGAAGGAGTGAATTCATTGAACAGGAACGAGAACTTCATTATAGATATTCAAAATCTACATCTTCGTTCTGGATCAATGGATTCTTCATTGTTCAGGAATACGACCAATTTGATCAGGATTCCTATTACTTCGTCTCCCTCTAAGCCGAAGATAATTCCTAAATGTTTGGTTATGAATGCTAGATCTCTCGCAAAACCTGATGCTTTACCTGCGCTTCACTGCGAATTGAAGACTCAGAAAGCTGATAAATGTTGCGTCTCCGAGACTTGATTAAATCAGAGCATTCCTACTCGTCTTATCTGTCCTGAAGGCTTTTCTATTCTACGCAAAGACAAGACTGGTCGTCAAGGTGGTGGAGTTGCTATATTTTGTATCTAGGTGACTGCCAATTGGAGCGATTGGAAGGGAATTTCTCCAATGATTTTGAGTGTTTATGGGCTAAAATATCCACTAGTAACTCTGTATTGTACATCGCTGTAGTTTATCATCCTCCTGAACCACAATATAATGCTGATAACCTTATTGTCTTTTTGGCAAACAAATGCAATGATATTTTGGTTTCTGATCCTAACTCCAAGCTTATTATCTGTGGAGACTTTAATCAACTACGATACAGAGACTTGCTTTTGCAGAACTCACTGTTTCAAATAGTTAGATCTCCCACGAGACAGGACAAGATGCTTGTTGTTTTTATCACTAATGTCCCCCACTTGTGGGGTAAGATAGCTGTCGTCAAATGTCTCGTTAGGTCTGATCATTTGATGGTAATAGCTTCTCCTCGTGTTCCTGCAAAATCCCATAGAAAAAAAAACGTATTTCAGAGATGCAAGGAAACAGAATAAGATCAAAATGATCGTGGTTTACAGGAAAATGGATTGGTCTAATGTATTTTTTAAGGAAAAGGTTCATGATAAAGTTCAATTGGTACAAGATAAACTCGCGTCTTTGTATGACAGCTGCTTTCCAACGGTCTCTGTTAGAGTTTCTTCAAGAGACCCTCCTTTTGTGTCAGAGTTGGTGAATGAGAGACTAAACCTGTTAAGGCGGGATGGTAGCAGCATGGCAATTCAAACCCTAATCGAGAAAATGAACGCTTTAATTAGAAGAAATCAACTTCTCGCAGTGAAAAATGACATCAACGATAAAGATAAAGGCTTTAAATCGTTGTGGAGTATTGTTAATTCAGT
>NC_090869.1:23534803-23539803 GCF_036669935.1 Montipora foliosa | reverse complement strand
ATTTTTGAGCGTTAAAATAGAATTTTCGGTCCTATGCTTCTGTTACCAATTGGTATATTTTTTAGGTCACCCATCCAGGTACTAACACCGCCGGATAGGGTTTAACTTCAGTGAACTTTTGTATTACAAAGCTGTCAGACGCTCAGAGTGCACATTTAAACATGTGGTGTAAAGAAGTTGTGAGGGAACCTGAAAATGATCAGCATGTCAGCCTAGAAGCCAATGTTTTTCGATTCCCTTTTATTTCAATCTTTCTGGGTTTAGTATTTTGCTAGTAACTACATGTCCTCTCAGGGGGTTATTTACCTAAGACTTCTACGATGGCACTACAATGATATACAATGCCAAAACAATATTGTATACTATTATGGCTACATATTACGCAAAGACAAGTTGAATCACCAGGAAGAGAGTTGACAATATGGAATAAAGCGCTGTGTTACTGCACTACGACACGTACGCAATGCGTGCCTATTTTTTCTAAAAATGACGCGAATCTTTTCTTTCTGACAAATGATTAATAGGCTGGTAGCCAGGTTTTTAACAACAGAAAAAGATATGTTTCGTCGTATGAACGTCTGAGCCAAAGGGCCTCTAGTGGTACGACTTCTGGGTGACCCTTTAAATAGTCTTAATGACCCCCGACTTGAAAAAATTGCCTGTAACGCTGCAATTCAATTCCATCTAACTCAGTCCCTTCTGTTTTTGAGTAACACGTACCACAGGCAACCCAGTGTACGCTCACGGAGCGTCTAGTTCAAAGATAATTCATGAACGATTTTTGTAAAAAGCTTTAAAATACAAAACCATATATGGTGTTCTTTCTCAAACTGAAGCTTAATTATCTCTGAAAAATGCAAGGTTACCCCCAATTTTCTTTTTGGATACCAAGAGTACTTAGTAAGATCTACTTTCTCTGCATAGTTTTAAACCATGCAAAAAGATCCCTGTATTAGTAAGCATCACTGATAGGGAGCCTGAGTATCTCAAGATGGGCAGAACGTATGCGCAATAACTATCGTAGGCAGTCCATCCTTAAGACACTTAGACAAGTTTCTTTCCTTTTTCCTTTCCTTTAGAATACTTCCAAGTTACATCTAATTCCACACCACGTTGACAACTTTTGCCAACTTTCTCCCCCACCCCTCACAAACAATGTTGAAGGCCAAACCTTGCACAACATTTTTTGATAGTGCTTGACCCCAGGGACACAACATTGTCCTGGTAGGGAGGGGGGGTCAACGGAACAATAATTTTTTTTCAAAGATGGCAGTGTCCCAAATGTTTTGGCCAGGATTTTAGGTGTCATACATTCCTTGACTTTACGACACACCTGTATATATGATTCTAAGACTTTTTAATTCCATATCACTCCAAGCATTTAAATGTTTGCTAGGCAGCTGGTCTGTTTCAATTTTCCACCACCAGACATGAGAAGACCACGTGCACAAAGCCTTCCTACAGATTCAGTGGAATCTTTGCATATCCGAAAAATCCACTCTGATCCAAGCCCCACCGGTTGTGATCATCCAGGTAGGAACTTGATGTCCTTCAGGTATCTCCACTTTGTCTTGTACAAATT
Organism: Montipora foliosa; assembly: GCF_036669935.1. Classification (NCBI taxonomy): domain Eukaryota; kingdom Metazoa; phylum Cnidaria; class Anthozoa; order Scleractinia; family Acroporidae; genus Montipora; species Montipora foliosa. The sequence continues at coordinate 23,538,221 of NC_090869.1, read as the reverse complement.
CCAGTCTATCATCTGCATGTTACCAATTACTCGCTTTGTTGTTTAAGTAGATGCTTTCTTATGTGTGATGCCATCGAGACTGCTGATACCAAACTCCACCACTGAAGTGTCTAGTCGCTCTTGGTTGTCATTTAACACAATCACAGTCAGCTCATGTGGTCTCCCTAACAATCCAAATTCAGCAGCCACATCACTGTTAAGATACGACTGACTGCTACAAGCAGTTGCAAAAAGGTTGAGATACTGCATCGAAAATTCACTTCTTCTTCCTAAAACTAATCTTCCACTTCATAAGAAAAGTCTTAACGCCCCTCCCACCCCTCCCCCCTTTTTCAATGTTGATACCCTTTAGTTTGAATGGCAAATGCAGGGGTGAACAACTCACCCTGCTAGCAGAGCCTTTCTTTTGCTTGCTCGATTGTGGCGTTCTCGAGAAAGACTCTGCATGAATCGAGTAAGATCTTTATTGAATATGCGCTCCATGTTGCCAGGATACAGTCTCGAACTCAAGCCTAATATGCCAGATCTCGCCGCCATCTTGGTTTTTCATGGTACAGCGGGCTCAATTATGACCATCGGTTTTGTCACTAAACGGAGGCTCGCACTGGAAAAACCGATTTGCCGAGGGAAACAAGATTGACTCCTCCAGAAGTTCGGGCTGCGGCGGCTTCAAAGAGTTGACGCGATTCGGGCAGAGCCCCCTTTTCTCCTCCTCAGTAAAGAAAAAGACAAAAGGAGGCTCTGCTCGCAGGGTGGGAACAACTTTGCTCGTGGGGGAGGGTGTTGGGGATGCGTTGACTTGGATGAAACGCATTGTACGGTTTATAACAGTGAGTGTCTCAACTCTTTTTGCAATTGCTTTTAGCTTCGTCTAGAAGAGCATTTACTTTAACCCGATTGGTGCCATTCATTAAGTACACTGTAGCAGGTCACATCGCCATAAATGGAGGTTGAACAGCAGATTTTGATGGCATAGTCGTAGTGAGGGCTCTCTGAACTACTTCCTATTCTGTCGGATGATCTCTCATCATGACCCATTCTGGGTTCTGGATTACCGTCATTCCTATCCGCATCTGGATGTTCATGAAGCAGTCGATGGTGGAAAGATCTGCACCCATTTAAATTGCACATTCTACTTCTTAAACATTTCTCCCCGCGGTGACCATCGGAAAGGCAACGAAAACGCAGTTTATGCTTCTTGACTACTTCCCACTTGCTCTGCACTGCCACATTCTTAAAACTCTGACGCTCCTACAGACCATGTTACCCACTGCACACCTTACACTTCTTGCTTGAAATTTTCTTGCTATCAGACTATGTATGGTCCACAAAGGTCCGTCCACGCGATAATGGCTTGTCTTGCTTGGCACTGCTTTTTTGGATACCTGTAATAATCTCTGATGCTTTTGTCAAGAATTCAGGTTCTCTGTCAATGAACTCTCTTAAATCTCATTCGCTTTCTCTGCCTCCATTATCTGTAACCCATTGTTTGTACTTAGCAAGGAGGCTCTTGTTAAGTTTTCTTTGTAGCGTTTTGTACAAGTAACCACCAGTGATGTTTTTAATGAAGTCGGGAAAATGCCATATGAAAACGATTGTCTCACAATTCCACTGATGATAGATAGTACAGAACTTATGTTATCTCTGACAACATGCGTTGGGATCGGATCGAGAAAGCAGGTCTTGTTTGAGGCGGAGGATATAATTTTCTTGATGCTTTCATTTGATAGGGGCGTGAACTGAGGAAACTCACAGTGAAGTACTCTGTTTTTTATGATGGTGGTCGAAGGAAGGATTAATTAATCCGTTCTTAGGTCTTGTATTTTACCAATAAAGAAAGCATTGATGTCTCCAGCAAGTTTTTCAAGAGAATCATAAGGAGGTAGTCTAGTAGTGTTTACAGAAAAAAGGCGATCGATAAGTAAAGTGAAATGAGCACCAAATATAATGAAGTGAACACCGAACGAATAAACCACCCAGTACTTTGAAATGACCACCGAATATAATGAAGTATGCACCGAGTATAATGAAGTAAACACCGCATGTAACGACTTAAGCACCGATTATCATGACCAAAAGTATCATAAGACAGTTATGGCGTTCCATATGAGACTGCGCAGTACGGACTACTTTAACATGTAGAAAAAGTAGATTTGATGTTTGGTCATAGTAACTGAAAATTGCCACGACCAAGTCGATAGGCCATTTTCGAAATATCAATATTCGACTTGATAGTGAGGCAGACAGGACAAAAACAGTAGAAACGAGTTGCAATGAATGTGAAAGATAAACATATCCACTTTCCTTTGTCTTTGTCCTCTAAACCTCTCTTTCATGCTATGTATTTTAAAGCTGAATTTTAGTAAATCGAAAGTGGCCTATTAAGCAGTTCGTTCAGAACTTGAAAGAAATGAAATGGGCAGGTACATCAACTCGTAGTGCTCACCTCGAATTGCGCGAAAAACGGTTTGCAAGCCAAAACTATTCGACATTTGCCCCGATTTCACCAAGGTTAGTTTAAAGATAGGGCTAGGGTGATTTCTCGAGGCCTTTTGTGAACGATAACGAGAGTGTGATCGGAAACGTCAATGGACCTTCTGATTTTTCATCGGACGGGTTGGTCACTCGGACCCCTCATACGTTCCCATTTGTAACAATAGGGTTTGTCAGTAAACTTTCATTTTGCGTGATTTTGGCCTGATTTCTGGTTCGCGTGACATTTAAGTGCACTTCTGGTGCTATGCCCATTTATGAACTGCTGCTGCTCATTAGTATGGACCGCTTCCTGCCAAAACACCATGGCGGACGCTTAATGAGATGGATCGTGCTCTAATTGAGCCATTCGTGTCACGTGGTACTAAACCCGGCCTTCAGATTGGCCACTGGCGCTATGAGCCAGGTGTACTACTAACCCAGAAAGGTTTTAATTGAAAGACAACCTATTGTAACAAACGTGCCTGTGGCTGGGCTAAAACCTGTAACGCTGAAAATTCGCTTTCTGATTTTTAAGTGTTGTTGCTGTTGAAATCCGGACTTACGGAACACCTTTAATGAGCAGATTTTACCGAAATTACATAACGAAAGAAGAAGGACAAAAGTTCTTGACCTTCGTTCAGGACCATGAGCCAGAGGTTTTGATGTTAGTTCACGGATTGGATGGGTTGCCAACCCATAAATTACCCGTCTATGACGAGATCATTCAAGGGATAATGCTTCCAAAAAGTTCCGAAGGGATTATACCACGCCTTGAAGCTGGGATGCTGTTAACTGTTAGGCTTGAAAAATAAGTACATCAATACGTGAACACTACAACACAACCTTAAGGTGATTTCCTGGTTTTGCATTGCGTAATCCTACTGCGCATAATTTCATGCGTTATTGGCGCGCGCATTAGCTCGCGCACATTGATGAAATGGCG
>NC_090869.1:23522303-23529803 GCF_036669935.1 Montipora foliosa | reverse complement strand
AAACCTTGGATGAAGGTCATAGATGGATTTATTTTGAACATGCAAAACGGATCGCATCTGAGGTGTGCCATATTCATGACGAACAAGAGTTTGTCACATTGCTTGCTTTTTTGCACGATCAAAGAATTTTGATACATTTTGATGACACTGCTGAGTTAAACAAATTGGTTATCTTGGATCCTCAATGGTTGATTGGTGTGTTCAAGAAGGTGATAACTGTTAAGCGCTATGATCATCAAGAGAACGAATTCAAAGAGTTGTGGTTCAAGCTCGAGAGAGAAGGAATCATGGAAGAAAAGCTGCTGCAGCATGTCTGGGGCCAATTTATAGACCATGATACCTTTAAAACCTTCATTGCAATCATGGAAAAATTCAGCTTGCTGTGCCCTCTGCCTTCATCAGATGCTTTCGGTAATAAGCAATACTTAGTGCCATCCATGTTAAAGTCGCATCCACCAAAGGACGTCACCGAGTTGATTGCCTCTGCAGAACTTCCTTCTCTCTTCCTCAAGTTTGAATCTGGACAAATTCCTCTGAGGTTGTTTCCGCGGCTTGTGTTGCAGTTCTTTCAGTGGGGCCAAAATGAATTTTGGAGTTCACTGCATCCTCAGTTGTATAAGAACTTTGCCAGATTTTACACCGCAGCGGACGAAAACTGCTCCGTTGTACTCTTGTGCCATACCTCGTTCATTGAAGTCATTGTTCACAGGGGAAATGTCGCACCTGGACTAAAAGGTGATTTTCAGTCAAATCTTAGCATTTCATCTGATGCTCAACACGATTCATTTGAAGTGTTCTGCGCTGGCGCTGTTTATAGACAGCTTGTTCTGGTTCTTGAGTGCATGCGTAAAGAATTCTGTTGGTTGAAGCGGATGAGATATCAAGCTGGAGTCGTTTGTCCGATCTGTTGTCATGGAAGGATGGTCACCTACTGCCGCACTCATGTCAAAGAAGGTTGCGAGCAAGAGGAATGCCTTCATTTTTTATCTGAATCTGAGTTGCAAAGTGCCAATCACTTTATTACCTGCAACAGGTCGGCGACCGCAAGAACTAACAAAGTGTGGGTTAAGGATTTTGCAGCTTGGTTTTCTTGTCAACGTAAAGAGGTAATTACCGCTTACAATGATTTTTAGAGTAATCGAGTAACTAGCTGAAAAAGCTCTCTAGTGTGAATTGGCAAACACCAAGTAAACTGGATATGGAATATGTTTTGAATATTGCAGAAGTCGTTTCATGCCTTGCGCTCACAAATATCCAAAGATAAAGTATCAAAAGCTAAAACATGATAGCCCCTCTAATGACTGGAACTAATCTAAACTAACAAAGTTCGCCTGTCGTTCGATCTCTTTATTTGTTACTCGTCGAAGCGCGGATAATTTTTGAAAGTGCTACTTACTAATTTCTAGCCTGAAATGACATTCGCTTAAAAGGAAAAATACATGTATACGAGATTAAAAGTATAAAAGAAAAAAGTGCGAGTAGTTGAGCCTTCGCTAAGAAAAAGTGCTCGATGCGGTTTGCAGAGCGTTGTAGAGTAAAAGAAAATCACAGCCGAAACGTACATACTGTACGTTGTCCGTAACTCTGAGTTTCACGCTTACGCGATCGTTCGACGCGTGACGATTGCGTAAGCGAGACACTTATAATTACGAAAATTTGGTTTTATCAACGGAGTTGATAATGTAAAGTGGCCACCGTACAGAGATTCTAAAAGCTGAGGTTTCGAGCGTTAGCCCTTCGCGTCAGAGCCAATCGAGGAATTGTGGGTTATGTGTAGTTTTTATAGTAGAGTAGGAGCTACGCTATTGGTGGTAACATGGCAACGTGAAAAATAGTAATGCATTAGTTAAACGAAAAGCGTTCGTTAATACCGTACGGATTAAGAGTGCCGATTTGGAAGATGAATTTTTGTTCCAGATTATTGCGGCTTTCCGTCGTACCTAGACGTAGGGAAAGGCCGCAGATAGCCATGTGTTTTTTGGTGTGATTAGGGAGATTAAAATGACGAGCGACTGGCTTAGATGCATCCTTGTGATTCTTCTCAACATCGCGAAGGTGTTCGCGGAATTGGTTGCTTAGTCGTTTCCCTGTCTCGCCAATGTATAATTTATTGCATAACGTACAGGTTATGCAATAAATGACATTTGCGGAGGTACATGCGAAACGATCGGTGATCTTAACAGATCGCTTAGGACCCGATATTCTGCTAGTGTTAAGAATGAAAGGACAAGTTTTGCATCGTGAGCGCGCACATTTGAAAGTGCCGGGTTGCTCGTTAGTTTTGAGCGCGCTTCTAACTAAAAAGTTGCCGACGTTTTTGTCGCGTTTGAATGAAATTAGTGGAGGTTGCGAAGAGATTCTACCAGTCTCGGGATCATTTTGGAGTAATTTAAAAGTGTGCACTACAAACCTACAGATTCTCACAGTTATTTGTTGTATTCATCGTCATATCCATCACATGTCAAGAACTCCATTCCTTATTCTCAATTTTTTAGACTTCGACGTCTATGTAGTGATGACTTCAATTTTTCCAGTAAATCAGAGGAGATGTGCCAGTTCTTTGAAAAACGTGGCTGTCCTGTCTCATTGGTCCGCAAGAATCTGGAACAAAAATTCATCTTTCAAATCGGCACCCTTAATCCTCACGGTATTAACGAACGCTTTTCACTTAACTAATGTATTCCTATTTTTCACGTTGCCATGTTACCAAATTTTTGTGTAGTACTTCCCCACCGACGCAGCACCACAGTTTCTTTAGAAACTACCCCCTTCATTCACTTATAATCTCTCTCTCTCTCTGCGTTAGATTGTGGCTGTCTTAAGATTAACCAACTGGGTTATGTAGTATAAAAAATCGATGGAGTATTCGAACTTACAAAAGAAGTTAAATGCATGGTGATAATGACGTTAGTAAAGCATTCAATAATCTGGCATAAGGGTACTTTGTAAGACTTGAACCAATTTTGGTGTTTGGTGTTGGATGCTAAAATGGTTTAAGAGCTATCTGTCGGGCCACAAGCAGCGTGTGCTTATTGATGGGCAGTCGTCTTCTTGGAGCTATGTTTACTCTGGGTAAGCTCAAAGGTCTGTCCCTAATGTGGCTTACTTTTCTTTGTAATTACCAGCTTTCTTCATGTTCTTTTTTAATCACAGACAGCAGCTGATGTGGTTGATGGGAGCGTTTTATCGTCTTGTACAGGTACGTTTGTGGTCTGGTTCTTGCTCTGATGTTCCCAACGAACGCTGAGCGAAACACAAAACTGACGTTAACGTTTATTGCATTAAATGCAGCATTTTAGTGTCAGGTAAGAAGGCTTAATTCTCTCCTTAATTTCCTTTAGGGAGTGAAGACAATTCGCCTCCCCTGCTTCCTTGCAACGTTGTGGAATCACTTTGTTCACGTTCATGTGATCCAAAAGAAATTGTACTTCAGCTGAAAAAAGGTCTACATTTAGACCAAACGCGTTTGGAGCAACCAAACCCGGAAACAGAGAGAGTGATCCGTTGCCTGGCAAAGATTGCAAAGAATTCAAACAAGATTGAAGTTTTTAAGCACTTGAGAGAAATTACACCCGCAGGGACAACTGGTGAGTTTGTCAACAGTGATTGGTCGCTGTGGAGGTTAGGTGACTACTCTATCAGTGCATGGCTGGGCCAATGGCTGTTTTGTACCACTGGTTGCAACGAAGAAAAGTACTCATATTCGTAGCAAACAGCCAGAACCACTTGTGTTAGCTGTGTATATTTTATGTTGAATTAAAAAGCAAATTAAGTCAAAAAGAAAAGTTATATCTGACAATGAAGGTCAGAGGCATTACCAGTAATCGATATTCTGTATTTTCGGGCGAAAGTCGTCAACTGTTTAAACAATGTTTTAAAGTGATGCTGCGTTTATTTCAGGTCCGAGGGAGACGTATTCATTAATTTTAAAACAGCATTTCTGACATTTATGCAAAGTTCCGTGTTGTCAGTTTATGGTCTCGAAAATTTTGATTGGCGGCGTGTTAGAAGAAAACTTGATTTTTGCTAGTTTTGTTTGTTGCAGCCCTATTTTGGTATAATTTTATGATCTTTTTCTTTATAGTTTCTTTGTAGGGTTTTTGTGGTAGTGCACTGTAAGTGCAGTACACGCTATGTCACCGGGTTGTAAGGGTGTAAGAGCGTATAAGTCCGTGGTGACAATAGGCCCGCAGCGCGTGCATAACTCACGAACATAAACAGGTCTGTTGAAAGCGTGGTTGAGTTTCAACAAAACGAGCTCCAAAATGGGCAAGAATTTGTGACGCTGATGAATAATAAAGCAGCTGCTATTTCCAAAACGATGGAATTACTTGGTAATAAATAACCTAATCTAGGAGAGTAAATTTTGGACTTTGCAGAAACAATGGTCAACCTCAAGAGATGGGCGATTGTGATCTTTGTGTTGAATTCGCACATTTCTTGTCAAACTTTTTAACACTTGAAGATAAAAAAACCAAACTAACAAAAACAAAAATCCCTTGTCTTGCCATCATTTTGACACAGATGTATCCTTGTTTCGCGAGTAAACGCGCAAGGTAACTTAACTTAATCACAGCGCCCGCTGAATTCGACGATACTTTCGATTTTGCGATTTACTTTTGCAGCCAAAAGTACGATAGCAAAATTGAAGGTAGCAAAAATCTCCCAAACTGTTTTTCGCCCATGGTAATTTTGTGTATTCGAGGTTCAAAATTTATGTTGTTTTCACGTCGAAAATCTTTGAGCGTTAAAATAGAATTTTCGGTGCTATGTTTCTGACACGGCAAGTCGTACATTTTGAGGTCACCCATCCAGATACTAACCCCGCTCGACAGCGCTTGGCGTCCGTACAAATTTGTCTTGGAAAGGTGTCCAAATCTCAGACACGCTTAAAACTTGAGGGGCAAAGAAGGGAACTTGAAAATGAGTAACATGTCACCCTCGAAGCCAATGTATCTCGATTCCTTTTTACTTTCTTCAATCTTTCTGGGTTTGGTATTTTACAAGTAACCACATGCATTCTCAGGGCCCGGCTATTTACCTAAGACATCTACCATAGCACTCCTGTGATTTATAGTACCAAAACAATACTGTGTACAATTAGAGCTGCATATTACGCAAAGACAAACCTTGAATCTCCTGGAAAACAAAACCCATCTCCAGTGACAATTATGGAATAAAACGCTGTGTACGTTACTGCACTACCACATGTACGCATTGCCTGCCTAATTTTTTTTTTTCGTTTGGTTTTCGCATTGCCGTATCCAATAACTGTGGCCCATTTTATTTGTAGGTCCTTTGCTACAAGGAAACCTTGACATTCGAAATATCCCAGTACGCCAGATGAGAGAACTTACAATAGACTTGAGCGGTAAGTTGTACCAATTATGTAAAGACGAGCCGTTATTTAAATTAGTTATCTCTTCGTCAAATCAGTCAAGTGTGCCACGCATCCATATTTCATATCCGAAATCCAAATGTATGATTTTTATATGATCTGTATTAGAATCAGAGGTGGTAGTATTTGGCAAAGCATTCTCTATTGGTTACTTGGTGCGTGACTGGAAAAATGATGGCGAAAAGCTCTTGAAACAACAAGAAACGTGTATATTTGTGTTGCAGGTGGAGAGGAATGGAAGGATGTTGCTGAGAGACTAGGCCTCAGTCCAAAAGAGATCCGGTTTCTTGATAAGCGAACTCTGAATCCATGTGATGCTGCTTTGGCTGCTGTAAGTCAGTTCCACTACATTAGCGCGGACAAGCTGTACGATACTTTAACTGGATGTGGACTACCTCTGCTAGCCGATACCCTGTAAAGTGACTTATTCAGCCTCTAAGGGGTCGTCACAGCGCCAAGGTGCAGTCGGTTTCAGTTTGCTCTAACGTGTTTGTGCATTGTCGCACTTCATATTTTTATACTAACTTTTAGCGCTAGCACTGCTTAAAATACTTGTTGCAACTCACATTTCTTTCAAAAGGTGACAATGTCGTTATGATTTGACTCAGTCCCAATTATCTTCACGGGTCATCTGGAAAGCGGCTTGGAACAACAACGACTTAGCAGATGCCTCAGTCGTCCTCTGGTGTTCTGTACAGCTCGAAACGTAGAGGCAAATTATATGGCTCAATGTTATTTTCCAAAGTGTAAATGAACATCTCTCAAAATATTTCCTTTCATAAATAAACAATATATCAATTATTTACTCGCAGTATCTGATTTTAAATATATCTATAACAAGTACGAGTGTATTTGTTTTCTTAATTATACCTATGTTCTTTTAAGGCGCTGTTACACTGTGCAATTTTTCGTGCAACTTGTCTCGCAACGCCATTTCTACAAACATTCTCAAATTACGAAACAAGTTGTTATACGGGTAGTACACTGAGCAACGTAACGTTTCATGCAACTTGTCTCGTTTCGATAATCACATGAGGTTAAAACCGTTGCGACACAAACCGTTGCGACACAAGTTGCAGGACAGATGTTACATTGCGCAGTGCTTCGAAAAATCGGTGCAACCGTTGCAGAAATAATTATCTTAATTATCTTCTTTCTTTGTTCAAAACTTTGTACGAACAACGTCAACTTTGTACAAACAACGTCAACTTTGTGCAAAGAACGTCGACTTTTTTGTTCAAACAACGTTCACACTTTGTACGAAACTCAACTGTTTACGAACAACATCTAGTTTGTGCAAACAACGTCAACTTTGCGCAAGGAATGTCGACTTTGTTACAACATCCACACTTAAGCGAACAGCACCGATTACCGGACCCACGAAGATAAGAGAAATTATCGATTGACCTGCTTGTGAAGACCGCTAATAATAGACATTATTGAGGACGCAAAGCCAAAATTGCGACTCAAAGTCAAAGAGGCTACGTAAAAGAGCACGTTGCTCGATCTGTATTAAAGGGAATTCTTAGTCTGTTACATGCTGGTAACTTTCGGAATAATGAGATTAATTATCTTTATTTTAGAATTGATAGGATAGAGCACATTTTGGCTCTAAGTTCACAGGTTGTGGATATCGAATACAGCGTGTTTCAGTATGCAATTGGTGCTAAGGAACTTCTAGCATATGAGTTGGACCGGGACTTTGGGATATTGTACGCAAAAGGTCTTAAGTGGAAATCGAGGAGGTCCACGATATGATGTACAAAACATCATTGTACACGTACCTGATGAGTTTGTGACTGGTGTCAACGTGCCTTAAAACGTTTGGGCCGTACACACTGTACCTTCTGCGGTGAATTATTTGAAGCCGAAGAGACCTCATAAGCACCCCTTCAAAATCTACTTTTTGCAGACTTTCTTAAACGCCACTCCTGAATACCCCATTGGGCGTAGTATCCCAACGGTAACACTGTACCTACTGCGTGGAAAATGTTCTTTTACATTCTTTACGATTTCATCTAGTTCGGAGTGCAACATCTGGCAAAATTTTGTAGACAATGAAATTCCATAGTCGCGTAACATTTTCACCATTTCAGAGACTT
>NC_090869.1:23512303-23517303 GCF_036669935.1 Montipora foliosa | reverse complement strand
ATTCATATTTTACCTATTTGCATCCAAGCCATCTTTTGCCATTCTCACATGCAAATGGCTTTCTTATCATTTGACAATGTCTAATTCTTTAAACTTAAGACCTTAATTTTGGGGTTTCCTTATTTTTGGCTGGAAAGTTTTATAGCTCACGAAAATCATGCTAAAAGCGTGACACTGCTCTTGTTATTTTTTTAGTGCATGTTTGTTATCTGCCTTCTGGTTACAAAAGCTGGTTTCTATGTTAACACAAAAACAGAGGCTTCGCTGGGGTCGTCGATAAAAATAAGTCGTCTTTTTAACGAAATAAATTACATTAAAATAAGTACAAATTTTTCTTGATTCTTACCTTACACCGCGGCTGCCCACACTACGTGAACGTAAAAAGGCACCATTTAAATCTGTGAACAAAAATGCTACTGTCATTTTTTTTTTTTTTTCAATTCGTTGGCTCAATTCGTTTCAACTGTAAAAGATCATTACGCACTTCATCAGATCATAACCGAAAAAATTTCGAAGTCGAAACATGTTTCTCCCCGAACCGTTTTCTCGTCTGCAGCTTGGGCCGATTCTACGGAATCTTTACTTGACATTTATCACTATAACATGACAAAATGTATTACATTCACAGTAGTTCTAATCATCAACGTTTATTTTACTGAAATCCCACACAAGTACGCATTGCGGACCTATTTTTCAAAGCGACAGCGTTGACCTAAGTGGAGAACTGAAAGGATGAAACTATAATCACATTATTCGATATTTTTATTGACTTCAAAATCAAATCTTCCTGAACGCGCAATTTTATAAATTTTACGTATTCTCAACTGCCACTATGCATGTAAACAGACCTGAAACCAAAGCAAACAAAATTCTTGTCAAAATCTGACCGAGTCCGTAAAAAACTTAAGTACAGTGTAATAGAAAGGCTTTTAGTTATAGTAGATGAGGTTTTGCTTAGGTCAAAACACAGATTCGATCTTCGGCCAGAAACCCGGCAAATGCACAAATAGTTTCTAGTACTGTATACTGTTGCAAAATTATGGCTACTATTTACTATTGCCGCCGAAAATAAATACTCTTTCTTGGGCGGTCTAGATGTTTTTCGGCGTTTCAATCCAAATACCTACATGGGGCTGCCAGAAATCGCAATGAATGATTTTAGTCACACTCAATTGGCTTACCTTTTTGGTTGCTCTAATAGACCGTGAAAACAATGGGGAAATGAATGTGGCTCGAATGAGAGCAGCCGTTTCTTTGTGGGGAGCGTTGTGTGAAATCGTAAAAAACGGCTGCGAAGGAGACTAGTCTACTTTCTTCTACTTTCTAACAACATATTTGCGCTGATATTAAACTGATGAACACGCTAACTGTACCTTCATCACCAGAAATAAAAAGTGCGTAAAGTTAATTCACATAAGTGTTGAGGCCAGGTTCTTGCGGGAAAGTAGGAACTACACAGGAAAAGTCAAAGAATTTTGTTCAGCAGTAATTTTTAATGGACCTATCTTTCTCGTGGTCAACTATCCCCAGATGCTGCAATATATCACGTGATTTGACAAGATGAATTAAAACGGTGGGAGGGGCCGGATGGATTAAGCATTGTTCCCAACATACTCGTCCTCCGAAAGAGATGTCGTGGACATGGAAACAAAGGATCGGCCTACCCTAAAGAAAACTGTACCTTTCAAGCTGATGTAAGTATTATTCTCCTGTAACAAACACTCTCGAACGGTGATCAGGCCTACAGGGAGAAAGTTGAGTTTTTATAAAAATTATCTCCCGCTACAATGCCATGAATTTTGAAATCACGCCGAACCAATTTATTAACATCAAAGTTCACCTTCGGCTCCTTTGTTTTAGTTTGCTCCTTCAGTGTATCTGCCTGATTAAATGACTTTTCCTTAATCTGCTTTGCTCTTTACTCGCATTTGTCTCCCCCTCGAGTGGTGATAGTTTTCCATTCACAAAGACGAGAAGGCCGACCAAGAATGTTCTTTTATTCTACAGCTTCGCTCAAACTATTTTCTACTTCTTCGAGAATCTTCTTCGACAACCCAAGTTTTCGTATAATTATCTCATTAAAATCCACATTTGAATGCGTTGCAAATTCCATCAAACCATTTGCAATCAATGCTGCAAACGCTTAAGTGGGTCATGAAGGAAGGGGGGGGGGGGGGAGGGGTGGGGGAGGGGTGGCAATACCATTTCCTAGTCCAAATTTGGACAAAATCCCAGTCCCAGTGGCAAAAATCCCAACCGGAGTCATGATAGGGTAAATATAATTTTAAAAAGAATGAAAAAAAACTTGTTGTCACTGACTAAAAAACTTATGTAAAAAGGACGTTTCGGTCAAAATACTATGACCTTCTTCAGCATAAAATGGCTTACGAATACAAAATGAGTGCCTTAAAAGAGCCGTAGAAACGTCACTTGGGATTGCCAAGGGCCTTGTAAATGTCCGGAATGTTTCTAAGGCTCTTTTAAAGCACTCATTTTGTATTCGTAAGCCATTTTATGCTGAAGAAGCTCATAGTATTTTGACCGAAATGTCCTTTTTACATAAGTTTTTTAGTCAGTGACAACAAGTTTTTTAATTCTTTTTATCATGCCTGACTACAACTACGGTATTTTTAAATATAATTTTAGAGCATTGATATGTTGTATGATGCAGTGAATGATAAGTGTCAAAACGAAACATGAGATTACTGGAGAACGGAGGCAATAAAGTCAGTGCGTGGTATAATTTGTAGCTGCATGGGATTGCTTACGCAAGTGTCCGCCGAAAAAGGCCTGCTATCACCTGGCACATGAAAGCATTTGGAATAGTGTAGTCTCCCGTTTCTCTACGTCACCTTCAGAGTCACTGTCATCATCATCATTATCAAATTCAGCAACATAAGTATCCTCACCAGTATCCGCCTTGGAGTCTTCGCTCGCTTCACTAGACTCACAACGATCGCTAGGGCGGCGAAGGCCTTGCAAATCGGTAAGGATACGTTCAAAGACTTTAAGTTCCTGTGCCACACGTTTACACATTTACCATGGGGCCTTGCCTAATACCTCATCTGAGCTTCTTCTTTTTTTTCGAGTGATTGCATTGGTTGCACTGGGTTTGGGGAAGTCGATTCGTGCTAGTGAAGCCGTATTAGAGGCAGGGATGTTGTAGATAGGGAGCTTTCAGGTTCAAAAACAGGTCTGTTAGCATCAGGAAGGTCCTCACTCTCACGTGGCAGTGGCCAGGAACGCAAGAAGACCGCATTATTTGATTTCAGGAATTTTGAGCAGAACTAATACCTGTCAACCTCTGATAAATGCAAATGCCATTCGCACCAAGGACTCTTTATCTCCCATTCCCAGTAACAAATTCCCAGTTCCCAGAGATCAAATCCTATTTTCCCACCGAAAAATCAGGTCAATCCCAGGCCCAGTTTACACCCTCGTGACCCTCGTTGAAAGCTGGAGCTTTTCCGACCTCGGATCAAGGAGCCTTTCTCTTTACTTTTCTACAAAACTCTGTCATCTTTTTCAGCTCAGCTATTTCACACGAACGACTCGACGAAAGAACCACATTTCAGAACAATACTTCCATTCAAACTGCAATTCACTTCCCACAAAGATACATGACTCATCCGCACTAGATGTCGAGGGAACCGGCGAGAGGCGGCTGCACTATAATCGAAGCTTTTTTATATTTCAGCTAAGACACGCAAACATCCTTCACGAGCGTATAAGGTAGAAGACACTCCCACATTGACAAGTCCTGGAAGGGTCGCCAAAAATGTAAAGGCCAGGATTCTTACGAGAAGCAAAGGACTACTCGAGAAATGTCAAAGAACTCTTCTTCCACACATCTCCTCTCCTGCGATGGTTCAAGAAATCACGTGATTTGAAAAGATAAATTCAAAACTGTAGAGAGGGGATGGGTTAATAAGTACTGTTTATTTGGAAAGCTGCCACCTGTTCCAATAATCATCGATACGTCTGATTAGCTTATTCCCAAACCGAGTGCGAAAACACCCGATCGTGTTCCCTCTAAAAGAGTGAAAAAAGAAAATGGTTAATTTTTTAAAGAAAAACTGTTTCATTCACATATTTCAGTAACGCAAAACTGGCTAAGCTCTATGCCGTAAACTGAAAAGAGAAGACCGAATGACAGAACTCTTGATGTCATTTTATTGGAAATCGACGAGTTGTAGTACGTGTCAGAGTTATCTTCTATTGACACGATCATAAATCGGTCATTCAACGAAAATATGCTGTTGGAAAGTTATCGGTCGGTTACGTTTGTCAGGCTTTTCATGGTCAGACTGTTTATTTTCGGAGTCGAAATTTTTGAATGTGCTCTGAATCAAGGAAATGTCATTCACGTCACAGAGCCGGGAGAAAGTGATATTTGGATATCAGGGCAAACATCTTATCCCATTGCCTGGACTCAGTCAAAAAATTCCTTTAAATGGAACATAGCACTCTTGGACGAGAAGCGAAACAAAGTCACGGACATCTCGGAGGGATTAAGTGAGTTTAACGAGTTGAAGATGATACATCACTGGCTCATTCCACAAAGCATTCAGAGTGGATATTATAGAATTGAAATTTGCGACAGTGGTTCTCCTAGCGATTGTGGTAGCAGTAATAGTTTCTCCATAAGAAATAAAGAAGGTAAGAGGAAATCAAGCGAGATCAAAGTTGTACGATTGCTAATAGATGAGAAAATTTAAATTTATAATATTTCAAAGCCCTTTTTCAGCCCAGTATGAGCTTTCCTCAGTGAAAAACAGGAGACTAATCAAACTGCAGAGGACATATGGTAGTAAGAAACTTTTCGGTGAGATCTTACAAGAAAATGTAACAACAAAGGACCATTTATTATTTATACGCCATTCATTTTCTCAGTTTCATTCACGTGTTTTAATCCCTCGATCACTCACTCTATTTGGTAATTCACACAGAATTTCAAATTTACCTAATTATGGAGGATTATACATCTATTTATGCGTGAA
>NC_090869.1:23504803-23507303 GCF_036669935.1 Montipora foliosa | reverse complement strand
CGATATTGTGTTCATAGCTAGAAGTTTCAGTACTGAACAAATTACTTCCCAACGCTGATTTCTGCTTTGCTTTCTTAGTAGACGTGACTGATCACCAAAT
The DNA here is from genome assembly GCF_036669935.1 of Montipora foliosa. Classification (NCBI taxonomy): domain Eukaryota; kingdom Metazoa; phylum Cnidaria; class Anthozoa; order Scleractinia; family Acroporidae; genus Montipora; species Montipora foliosa. The sequence goes on along the minus strand of NC_090869.1, from coordinate 23,507,203 downwards.
ACCAAAATACAGACCTAAACACTACTATGCATGATACAACGCAATAGAGTTAGTTTTCATCTCTTGTAGGAAGATCTTCAAAAAACGTGGCCATCTTCGTTCGGCGTGACCACTATGCCGTTACTAGCCTGCTCCAGGCTTCTAGATAGTCGGGAAAACGAAAACAACTGCCTGTGAAAAGCGAGTGGGGGCTTGGATAGAGGCGAGGCGCCTCTCCTTGACCCAAGCCCCACTCATTTTTCGCACGCACTTTCACGTTCTTTCAGATCTAAGATCACCCAACGAGATCGGTTCCGATGTATTCTCGCCTTTGCAAGCTCCCCAAGCAACGTTCTCCCAAACCAACGGCTCGGACAAGCGAACAAAAGACGCGGAGGAGTTCCTCTTTCCTCACGAGCTTCGACGACGCAAACGCTTGCTGCAACAACAACTTTATTTCGAGCACATGACTGAGCAGATCAAAGAACAGCGTGAGGCAGAATGCACGATTGAACGTGTCCACCAGCCAACAAAAGAGACATTCGTGGAGAATTACATGAATAGAGGGAAGCCTGTCATCTTGACGGGGATGATGGACAGCTGGGACGCCATGAAATCTTGGGATTTTAAACAACTTGGTAATATTAAGATAATCGTAAAAACGATTAGGTCGCCAACATACCTGGGCAACCTTTCTTCTATATTCTAAAGAGCTGCACAGTGGACTATTCTATCCCTTTATTTCACTTCAAATATCAGTATCAACGAAATACCACTTTTGATAACCCTGAAGTTTTAATTGCTTTTTAATTAAGGCCTCTGAGAAGTGCTGTAGCTGCTATACAGTGTCTTTCAAAGAAAACAACTACCACTTATTTGAACCCCGTTTCTTTCTCCCTGTGCAATAATCAGATCTTTTTATTCGTTTGCGTGACAAAACACGACTGCCTCAGAAAAGCGGACCGCTCCACTGATTTATGAAGGAACTGCTCGCAGTCTAACCGTAACAGCGGTGCATTGTCAACGGACCAATCCGAATTTCCCGTTGCTGGTGCAATGGGAAATTCTGAACGCGTCGGTTACTGCAACGGGTCCAGTCCTTTCTTTCTCTCCTCTTCCCAAGCTTCCCTCGGTCTTTTTATTAGTTTGCGTGACAAAACACGACTGCCTCAGAAAAGCCGGGCCGCTCGACTGATTATGCCTCTCCCCCCAAACAATTCTGAGGGATGACTCGGTTCTTTTCCTGCTTCTTTGTAAACAACATCCATTGCTTTGGGTGGGGAAGGGGGAGAGGAGGGTGTTTTTGGACGAATCTTGAGGTGAGTCTCAACGATTTTTGTCCTGGATTGTGGAATCATGCCTCATGCCAACACATAACCACAAGTCTTTGCATTTTTTCTGTAGGGATGATCCTAACAAAAGGCGTCAAAGTGGATATATTGGAAAGTCTGACACCATATTCACTGTGGAATGAATATCGAAGTCGTCACACTGATATGCACAAGAAGCCTTCAAAAGTGCATATGAACAATTTTGAAGAGATTTATCCCGAGTTACTCAGTGAATTCCGTTTTCCGGAATTCTATCAAGATTATATGGAGGTACACTGAAGATGTGTTGGAGAAAATGCGTCAACAATTTAAAACCAAGAGAAAAAAGTTATGGAGGAGAATGAAATGAAAATGATTAAAGAAAAGAGAGCGGAGAATAAGACAAAAGAGTGTTACAACAAATATTTAATTTAAAAAAGCTTCCTAGCGATAAGGGGTTCGCTTCTGGAATGTTCAGAATTTTTTAGCGCGAATGTCAGGGAAATATATTTCTTTGTATCTTCAAGCGAAGACGGCGTCAAGGGATAAAAATTTGCTATTACCGATATGTTGTTCTTTCGGAGCTCGTAAACTTGTTGAAAGACCAGATTTCTGAAATAAGTAGATAGTATTTTGACAATTGGCTTTTCTGGCACGGGAAGTTATCGGGACTTTCGAGAAACGGGTCCCTCGTCTGTAGAGCATATACGAGTTATTGCTATTAGGTCCAAGAACCGTGCGCTTGAACGTGTTGTTAACTTACCAGATGCTTGCCCCACTGGTTAGTCCCGTAACGGTGGTTGGGTTATGTATGCATCACAAGGGCGTAGCCGGGGGGGGGGGGGGTCCTGGGGTGCCCGTGACCCCCCCTTTGTAAGCCGTTTTTTACTCAAAGAACCTACAATATTCAGGTCGCGAAAACCTGAGTACCCGGAAATAAACCTCTCGGTGCAGAGTAGAGAGCCAACAAACTCAACCCACATATGACGCCGATTATGGGAATCGAACCCGGAGACCACATTGGTGGGAGGCAAGTGCTCTCACCACTGCGCCGTCTTTGAACAAAATACCGTTTTACAGTTTCAATACATTATAGATCGATTGCTACTAG
>NC_090869.1:23497303-23502303 GCF_036669935.1 Montipora foliosa | reverse complement strand
TACCTTGCAAAGGCAGCCACTATTGTTAGGAAGGAAATGTTGGCTACCAAGTCTACTTTTAAGGGGACATTTCAAAGACAGTGTCAAGAGAACTCAGTTCCATCATCTCTGGTGTCTTTGGTAAAGATGATTTTGTATGGTCCAAACATTGCCCAACATTGCACTCACTGTTGCCCAGTTACTTCAGTTCAACTGCTTTTTCCGTCGCCGTGAAACAAATTCAAATTGTGGTCGCCATAGTAAGGACCGAGAAACACCTGTGCCTCTTTACGTTGGTCTGACTGTCCATGCACAAACGCGCTAACAAGAGCTAGTGGACACTCTTTTTAAATTGGGCATATCGATTTCCTATGATCGTGTTCTTGGCATCTCAATGGAGATTGGAAACTCCGTCTGTCGTAGATTTGAAGAGGATGGTGTTTTGTGCCCCATTAAACTACGAAGAGGCCTGTTCACAACTTCAGCCATAGACAACATCGACCACAACCCCAGCTCAAACACGGCCCAGGGTTCGTCTCATGGAACTAACATTCCCTTTTCCAAAATATATCTGAAGGTAATCCAGGATGTGAGCGAGAGGCGATCGTCATGGCAAATGATACTGGATCAGTTACTAAATCAATTTGTTCTTTGCCAGAATGGTATGCGGAGGTACCCCCTGCTCTTCTGCGAGGCGAAAGAGCACAAGCACCAGACATGGGTAGACCCGAAGGTGCCGATGGCTGTTTTCTATCAAGGGCAATCACTGACGAATATGAATGGGTTGATCAAGTGAAGATATCAGTAAATCAAGAATAATATCAGGGAGAGACACCAGTAGCTTGGGCAGCACATCATACCAACTTACAGCCAAAGCAAGCAGTAATGCCAGCAATAACATCGCTGCTTCTTTTTTTCCCAGATGAGGCTAAAAGTGTGCCGATGATTAGCCACTCGATGGACGTGATCAAGAAAGCCACAGAATACCTCAACCCTGGCCAGGTCCCAGTCATAGGAGTTGATCAACCGTTGTTCACTGCAGCCAACCAAATACAATGGAACCGGCCTGAGTCCCATGGCGAGCAACACTTTGTTTTCATTCTTGGAGGACTTCTTATAGAGATGGCAGCCCTTTCAGTTCTCGGTAACTGGCTAGAAGATGGAAGAGGCTTCCACAGACCTATGCGCGCCTTCTCGACGGTGGATTTACAGTACAGAAGTGTTTTCAGCCATCGCCATTGATCAAACACATGAACAGAATACTGCTATGGTGAAGGGTCACGGGGGAGCTGTTAGGCTGACAGAAAATCCTGCCGCTCTACGGCGCTGGATGATTTTTGGTACAGAAGTTGCAAGGTTGATAGCAGAATTTGAAGCTTCCTCAGACACAGCATCACGAAGAGGCAAAAAGCACCCAGCTATCTTTCACTAAGGATGTGAAGTCTTTAATCTCGGTCATCGATGACATGGGAAATCCGTTCACTGATGAAAGTGGAGATCTTCTCGTTCTTGACACTAAAAATTTAGCTGATGCTTCTGTAGTGAAAACAGTAGAAGAGATCGAAACGCTTGGACAAGAACAGTTCGAAACATTCGTCAAGCATGATCCTATTAAGAAGAATAACCTTCCACTGTTCAGAAGTCCTCGCCAGAAAGAACCATCCAAAGACAAGCAGCAAATCTCAACTTTTAAGAGTGACTGTGCACTTTTCTCACGGCAGTTTATCTCGTGTCAAACAAGAGGAGACTTGGACGTTTTTTTTTTAAACATGAACACCAAGGTTGTCCACCATCAATATCACAAAATGGAAAGCTTCGTCTTCCAGGAAAGAAATCCGACCTGACAGACTGCATTCAATCACTTTCGCAGCCTCGAACCAGTGCCCCGACACCAATAGATGTAGCTATAAATTGATGGTGCAGCAGCTATTAACATGCTAAAACCAACAAATACAGTAAAAACATTTCAAGAGTATGCAGATCTGGTGTTCATTCCATATGTCAAGGGCCAGCTGCAGCATGTGCAAAGACTTGATATCATATGGACGAGTATGTACCAAACAGTTTGAAAGCAACGACCAGAGAAAAGAGAGGACGTGGTATTCGCCGGCGTGTTCAGTTTTTGACAACTTTTCCAAAACACTGGAAGGAATTCCTGCGTGTAGATGAAAACAAGAAGGAACTATTCAGTTTTTTAGCAGAACAGATTCCTCCTGTAGAGTTCGGCGATGGGAAGCAAGTCATTACCACGAAAGGAGAACAGGTTCTTTGTAGTCCACTGCGGTTTGACAGTTCTAGCCATACTCCATGTAACCACGAGGAAGCAGACACCAGAATTCTAGTTCATGCAGCAGATGCGTCGAAAGCAGGACACAAGAACATCGTCATCCGTACTGTAGACACTGATGTCGTTATCATCTGCATTGGCATGACCCAGAAGCTTAACATCAATGAGCTGTGGATTGCCTTTGGCAGTGGTACTTGTTTGAGATAAGTAGCTGTTCATGAAATTGCATCTTGTCTTGGTCCTGAAAAGGCAAGATCGCTCCCCGTGTTTAACGCTTTTAATGGCTGTGATACTGTTTCTTGTTTCTCTGGGAAAGGAAAGGGACTGCATGGATCACGTGGATGGCCTATGAAGAAGCATCTTCGGCACTCTTTCAATTGTCCAACAACCCAGATGATGTGAGGAAAGAATGCCTGAGAAAGCTAGAGCGATTCGTTGTTCTTCTGTATGACCGCACCAGTACCAAAATGCGCGTTAACGAGGCACGCAAGCAGCGGTTTTCACAGAAGGCAAAGTCTATTGAATCTATACCCCCAACGCAGGCTGCTCTTATCCAGCATACTAGAAGAGCAGCATACCAGGGTAGACATTGCTGGGGTCAAGCAATTGTTCCAGGGATGAACTTGCCATGTCCAAGTCAATGGGGATGGATGAAGACTGATTTTGGCCGGAAGCCCCTCTGGACCACATTGCCAATCGTATCATCATCTTGTGATGCACTTATAAAATGTCGCTGCAAGAAAGGTTACAGGTCTAACTGCTCATGCATCCAAGTGGCTCTTAAGTGCACTGCACTTTGCACTTGTGGTGGAGACTGTGTAATAGATTGATTACGCTTATCAAGGTTGGGGGATTAACTGATTAACTGAGACTTGCTATTTTGTATAATACCCCCACTACAAAAGTCATGCGAAAGCTTCGAATTCATAGTACTGAAAAAATCCAAGATGGCCACTATTGTTGCAACCTGCAGTTACTGTACTATCACAAGTCATTCAAACACCCCTCCCCTTTTCTTTAATTAATTTGGGAACAATATTGCTGAGGTGTGAAGTATTTAATATAAGTAGCGAGAAGACTTAAGGTGGCTCAAAATTTACAATTTCCAGCACATTCCAAGACTTAGATTTTGATGTGTCAATTTTCAAAAATTTAAGGTGGCCCTGAACCCCATATACAGATCTTTTTTAAACTTTGCCAAAAGTCGCATCTTATCCCGATTATCAAAATTCTGTAATAAGAAAGAGTTTCACCGTTCCGTTTTTGAAATATAAGCGCTTAAAGGTGAAATTAAGGGTGTTGTTAGCGGGTCATTGTGTTGCTATGGTAACCTATTGTGTAACGCAATTAATACCAACGTGATCTCCAGTGATTGGGCAGTTTTTTGATACCACGATTGTAGCATCAATTGATAAAGAGTGGTAATTATGACCCATCAAAATCTAAGTCTTGGAAAGTGCTGAAAACTGTTTTAAGCCACCTTAAGTTAACTGCAGATGGCCCCTCTTTTCGAGGCCACGTGATTTGCTTTTAAATACTGAGACTTTCTGAAATTGCTTTAACTGCTCAAACCAATGAAAACACCTCCTAGCTAGTGTTGTTGTCTTATAATCATTGACATATGTTACATGTGAAGCAAACCTAAAGTCAGATGAAAAGACAGTACAGTTGTGAAGGTCAAGGTCATGACGAAAATTACCTTGTCGTGTGTAAAAAAAAAACTTATAAGTTCCTGTGTTGTATTGTTAGTTGATGATATCATGACGCGAAATACAAGTAATACCAATGTAATTTGGAACATTTTGAATTAATGTGATAGGCCAGAATGGGCATCTTGTTAGTCTAGCCTCGCTTTCATGCATAAAGACCCCTTAAATGGCCTAGACCTAATTTCTGTCAATGGCTCCATACCAAAATCTCTTTAGACTGCCATAAACAACCTCTGTGCAAAATTTGGTGCTTTCTTCACAAAGTGCAGCATTTTTCACATATCCGCCAGACTATAAACTGAATGACATGAATCACTTTTTCGGAATCAAGTTCTCCCAAACATGCCTCAAATCATGACCCTTGCAAAATTCCCGACCAATCTTATCTTAGTTCACTAGTTTAACAAAAGATATGTCAAGTATAGATAATTTAATTATATTGTCTATTTTATTGTTACCGTAGTTTATTAACTGGATAAGAATCTATAAGCAAGTGCACTTATTCTTTTTTATTGATTGTTTATTGCTTGCTAAGACTTGTGATCTTATTTTAAATTTTGCAAGTGATTGGTGTGTTTTTACCGACCTAATAAAGATGATGATGAGGATATAAATATATTAACGGATAAATCAATTAATCAATCAATCAATCACTTCAATCAGTCAGTCAATCAAACAGTTAATCAGTCAGTAAGTCACTTCGTAAAAAATAACACACATGGCTCTCTCTCCAATGCAGAAATCTGTGTGTGATGAAACAAATATCCGCGCATGCATGGATGAGCTAAAGGAATTGGCCGACAGTACTCCAGATAATTTCTATGGTGACGCTTTCATTCAGTTACGTCATTTTTTCACAAAGCACAACCCAGGACTTCTCACGGACGATGACCGGGAATTTAGGTCTCCAATCAAGGGCCTTGGCAAACCTTTCAATGAACTTGGACAAGATCACCTTGAATACGTGTGGAAGGTGAGAATACTATCAGGGTACATCTCGCGAATTATAAATGATCCCAAAGACG